>NW_015639767.1:85302-105723 GCF_001515625.1 Sinocyclocheilus rhinocerous | reverse complement strand
TTAATTTTTGTAAGGGAAAAACATGACTGGTGTTCAGTATTTTTCTATAAAGATATTGTAGTGCTGTACTAATTTTGACATGTAGGCAATTTAGAAAGTATAGTTTTGTTAAGTCTTGAGTATTAAAGTCACGAGAGAGATAGATATCAGGGAAAAATAAAGCGAGACTGAAAAGAAAAATGGAAGTGAAGGTGCAGTTCAGGAGAGAACTTTTAATTATTTTGCATGTCCCCAACCTAAGGATTTAAACCTTTTTTATGTGAGGTCCATACAAAAAATAGGGTTGTCCATGTTTCAGAATTTGTTGTGGGTGTATGAGTGTGAGATTTCCCGGCCTGAATTTTTTTTCCCAGTCCGCCCCTCGTGGAAATGAATGGCGCAGGCATGCTGTTTCATTCACTACACATAGGCCTACTGAAGCTCGCGGTGTTTGCAGCCTCTGCCGCCTCAATATATGAGCACATGAACACATAAACAATCTCTAGAACTGCTCTGAGTCACTTCATGAGTATTTTATTTATTTTGAGAAAACTATCGTCATATCATATACAAAGAGACAACATTGTTTCAAAAAGACACCAATGTTTCAGGAGTTTAGTACACACAGAATAGGACACATGCTTATTAGATAACCGTAAGTTGAGCACTACTGTAAGGTTAACCCTGCATGGTGTAAATGTTTGAAAATGATTAACAGTTGCAAATAAACATTCATTAGAAATTTATCATTACTTTAATAAAGTAATTGAAAAAGTTACACTAATATTACATTTTAAATAGGGTAACTTGTAATCTGTAACCTATTACATTTACAAAGTAACCATCCCAACACTGGTTACTAAGGTTGTGAATCGTTCTAAAGAATCGAGTCACGATAATGATTCCTTAGAGAATCGGACACCGTTAGCTTTGCTAGCTGTCTGTTTCCAAGGTTATGAAAGCCCTCAGGGTTTGTTTTTAAGGTTCTTATGCGTCTCTTCTCTTCACGTTGCTTAAGGCACAGCGTTAGTAAAATGTCATCCAGCGGTTGTTTCATGTACTTATGGCAGTAATTTACAGAAAGAGACTGCGGCTGAAAAAACACATCAGCTGTGTTTCACTGCGTCGGCAGAATATAGCTAAACAAACATGTTATTTGACTGATGATTACCATTTAAATCCGTTAATGAATGGAGATAAAGTCCCTAGAATGACAAAATTACAAGTCTAGAAACTTTTAAAACAATGTAGCTTTTCCAGTAGCTAACTACTTTTTCCAGCAAATAGCCGTGTAGCGCGACAATAGCTACATTCTGTTTTGTGAAGCTGCAATAGACTGAAGCAGCACAGCATCTTCTTATAAGATTGCCTACTAAAATAGTGCCTTACCGCCATCTATTGGTATATCACACATCTCGCGGCTTTACGTTTATTTTTATTCATTTATTATTATTATTATTTTAAAGCTGCAGTCTGTAAGTTTTACCTCTTTGTCGCCATCTCTGTTTGAAACCTGCAATTGCAGTTATTTGCAGAATTATCTTCTTTACGTGGGTTGTGCATCGGCACGGCATGAATCTAATGTTTTGAGGTGTATGTGTGGGCTGTCAGTCCATGCACCAGTGTGGATATTCTCTGCACTTCGGAATTACAGATACTACGTGTTGGAAGTATGTCCAAAATAAGAAATTTCACCCTAAAATGTAATCTGAACAAGTAGGTAACATGTCTGCCAGTTTTGAAAAAAACTGGAAAAAAAAAAAAGATTTTACAATAAATTGCGCTACCAATGCTGATTAAATCTAACGATTGCAAAGTTAGCTCAGATTACGTCAAACCGTGCAAATTATTATTATTGTTATACTTTGTTCTCAAACTGTTAATGTTATTAACATTGCGTGACTATGTGTATTTAGTGTGCATTAGCGTTATTTTTAGATTTAAATTTTTGTATAGTCCATTCGAATGTCATTGAAAGAATTTGTTGTTTTAACCTCAAAAAGCAGTTTAATGTTCCTTAGAACTCGTTCTAAAATAACAAGTTTAATTGTTCCAGCTGCTGTGAGAAAAGGCTATAAATGATCCGCCGCCTGTAGCATCCACACACGTGATATAGGGCCTGTCCCAAATCGCACCCTAAAACCTTGCAGTCTTCCTCTGAGTCTACACTTTTGTGACATAATGCCACTTTGACTGTCGGGTAAAGGCCTGCTGTGGAGCTCACCTCAGTGCATAGTGGCCGCAAAGGGGGCGCTCGTGAGCACCCTTCCGAAAGCTAAAATTACGAATAGGACACCCTACGGTCTCGTGGACTTAACGGACATGGACACGTGCACGCGGCAGAGATTGTAAGACCGCAAGTACACATGAAGTGTGCAATTTGGGACAGGGCCATAGCCTATAGCCGGGACTCCTTCTTTATGTATACAGACGTGATGTAATGACGCAAAGATGAACGGTGGCAAGTTCGTATTTCCCGCGGAAACCTACCAGTACCACTCGATTAGAACACATTATTACAAGCTTACTGCTGTGAGTCAGGCTACAGTAAGGAGATAGTTTTGAAGACTGATTGGTTATGTACTTGCTCAAAAATTGATTTTGGATCATTTTTAACCAAAAAAAAGTTACAGACTGCAGATTTAAATAACATTTTGCAAGTAACAACAGTTGAAATTCAATCCATAAAGTATTCTAACATTTGGCAATTAACATTAAGAACTTTGTGTGAGGGCTTTTTTTAAGGAGAGAGTCAGATGATTAATGTTAATGACGTAATGACGTTCAGGAGTGGGTTGATATTTCAAGTTGTTCGACACCCTACTATCCATTATGGAACAAGAGGTGGTGGCAGAATCAGAGGATGGAGATAGTTACTGAATTACTGAAGGACTGCATCTCAGTCCTGGACTGATGGTGTGAAACCTTTCCTGTTACAGTTTCCAGTAACTGTAACTATGGCAGTTGGACTATAATACACTACAACACACGGCAAACATCCTACCAAACTTGAGAAGCGTTTGCAAACCTGTTGTCCAACAAAAGAGAACATTTAATAACATGATTTTACTCCACAACATCAGTCAAGTGTTTGAAATAATCCAAGTGTAATGAAAATACCCAAGATGGCTTGAAGAACACAGATAAACCATCGCTGCGTCCAAAATAGCATGCTTCCCTAATATATAATATGCAAAAAACAGTATGTGAGGCGTATGTCCGAATTCACAGTATTTCAAAAAGTACCCGGATGACCCACTTCTTCCGCCCGGATTCTGAAGTGTGCATTCGATGGACACTTTACTATCCCATGAGGCCACGGGAGAGGACATACTTTTTTAACAGTCGTGAAGTAAATTCAAATTCAAATGTAGTACCTACTCAAACAGTACGCGATTTCGGATGCACCGCATATATTGTCACACCGTGTGTTTACTGTCTTTATGTTTAATCAGTTCAAGCGTTTCTATCTTCTTTTTATTCAGTCACTGCGATAGCTGGATGCCTTTGTCCATATTAGGAATTTCCTGGAGAGCCATGTATGAATGAAACAGATATTACATGTGTTTAGCACTCAGTAATGCACACTCGTTCCTTTTTTGGCCATAAATAGCAAAAATAATAATTCTCTCCTAATAAATTGGAAGTAAACAGGATAATCAATGTTTTTTCTCCAGTGTATAGAAGTGTACAGGAGTTGTTTTTCCCCCCTCAGTGGATGCAGAAAAGTCTCATATTTCATATTAAAGACATGGACTTCGTTTTTGATTTTACATACTTCCTGATAAAAATAAAGAAATTACTTTCAAAGATTTTTATCTTAACAGTAGCATATGATGTACAGCTATACAGCCTGTATGTTAATAAGTAACCCTGCAGTTTTTTTGAAAAACAATAGTTTTCTGTAAAATAAAATTAGTATTGTTATTATCTTATCATTAATTTTTATCTAATTAATGTTTTTTGTTAATTTGTTTTTCGTTAATTTGAAAAATCACATTTTAAATCGCAAATTGCAATTTAAACCATAAAAATCGCAAGTAGATTTTCCACCCAAATTGTGCAGCCCTAAACCACACCTGTTAGTGCTTTCCCTGTCAGAGCCGCATGTGAGCGGTTGTTCAGAGTTCAATATTATTTCTTGCCATAATGCAGCCATCTGTCATACAGTATCTTTGAGAAAATGCTTCTGTGTGCTTATTTTAAGTTACTTACATTTTGTTATTGCAATGCTAAATTTGTTGCAATTTTGCACTTTGACTTTTCACAGTCTGAGATATTTGAATATTGTGTGTAATAAAGCAATCGTCTTTGACATCATAATTCTACTGCATTATTGTTTTAATACCAAATACTTTACTCAACACATTCCTCATTAACGCTTATTCAGTTATTTGTATTATACGTCATTGTGGGGGGAAAAAAGTATTTTCATTGTAGCTAGCTACTTTTTAGTAGTAGCTTGTGGTGCTAACTACTTTTTCAGAAGAGTAGCTAAACTACTTTAACTTATGAGTAGCTTGTAGCTTATTAAGCTACAGTTTCAAAGTAGCTTCCCCAACACTGACGTTAACCAGACAAAACAAACACTCTCTGGTTAAATCAGTATAAAAGGTGCATTTCTCTCTGAAGGCGCGTCGCCTTTATTGCAGCGATGGCACATCGCTAGTGTTATCTGACTCAGAAAACACTAGTTTATTCATAAATAATTAAAATATCTCCTTTTTACGGCAAGCTTAATGCATGCACTTGAGTGTGGAATAGGCTATAAAGGTTCATTATATTTTGCATCTTGCCCAATTTAAACATGAAAAGAAGGTCATAACTCTATTAAAGGGAAATTATCGTGAAATGTTTCTAAAATGTTTACATTCCAAAGCCGGATTGCAGACAACAGCCATTTTTGGATGGTTTGTGATTTGGTCTTAGGAGTCCTCTTGACTACCCCTAACTTTTCACAGATTTAGCTGATTTTAGCACTAAAACGCTTTGTGAAATACTCTTGTGAAATAGCAAAAATTTAGGAGTCCTAAAATTAAGACTGACACTGCCAATATTTTTAAGAGTTTCTCCTAAATCGGCAAGTTAGGAGCTACTTTTAGCCTCAAGATGTTTTGTGAATGCAGCCACAGTATTGTATGGGATATTGCACTCTTTATTTTCCCACTGTAAAACAAACATCTCAAATCAGTATTTCATGTCCATTTATTTATTTGTATAAAGTAGCTTTGTAGTATACTTGTTTCCTGCATATTATCCGGTTACATGCACATACCTGTAGTAGAAAAAATAACTTAACTTTAAAAATGACTAGTACTATGCTAAAGCTATGACATAGGCTTTCATCATCAGCTTAGTCAGATTAGTACTCACAAGTACACAAGGGCACAGATCTCAACAACAGGAAATGTTCTGATAATAGGCTATTTATAAATATTATAATTTCTAATATTTTTTCTAATATTATACATAACATATACTATTAATTAACTTCAAACATACCAATAAAAACATGTTTATAAAAAAAAAATATAAATTATATTATTATATTATAATGTAGCTAACTTCTGGAGAAAAAAAAAAAAAACACATATATATATATATATATATTGGCAGTTACTGGTTGTAGACAGTATATTATATTATGTAAAAATCTGCATTTGGGCATGTATTACAGATCTTGCATGTGTTTCAGACAGGAACAGGTTCATGAAGGTGTGTACAGCCCAATAGAGATCAAAGTAGAAATAAAGGAGGAGGTGCTTCTCTGCCGGACATACAAGATGAACAATTACAGACCCTGTCCATTGTGTGTTTAGGGGCTCAACAGAACGGCTTGCCTCAAAACTACATACAGAAGCTTGTGGCACTGGAGACAAACAACTACAACGGCACTTCCATATTAGATCAGATTACAGACATCCAGAAATTACCTGCAGGAAATGCTATATAAAATAATAATCCTATTTTTTTTTATTTTTTTTTTAAAGCTTATCAAGTCAGTTAATGATTAATAAAGACCCGGACTTTAACCCAATGCTAGGCACATGTTGGGTTGAAATCTATTGTAGTAAGAACTGAACAGAAGACACACTGATTGTCACAAACAGCTTATAAAATTATTATGTAAAATGTGGTACCAGTACAAATGTCATTTCTGAAGAACAAACAGAAGGTTTTCTTGTTTGACTTCAAATCAAGGACTGGATGTGTGTGTGATGATCACTATGGGTTTGTGTCTGTTGATTCTGCTGAATGTGATGTCTGTCTGTAGTGGCTCTTTATTCACCATCAGCTGATCCAGAGAAGATCAGACTAACATCTAAAACCTGTAAGTAAAACACAGACCGTCAAATGTGTGTGACATTACTGCATTATCCACTTTAGAAGAACTTAAACAAACTTTGCTCTATTAAGATAATAATATAATCCTGTGATAGTGTCAAAAAAAACATATTTAACCATCCAGGTTATGATGTCAAATCCAAAACACCATGGATGATGACCTTTAACCTTGAAAAAATGTGTAATATATTAACCATTATTCTCTGTTGTAATGGACAGATGTGGGGAAAAAATGATTGTTCTCTTGCTTTAAAATTTAAAAACAAACAAAAAAACATTAAGATGGTATTTCTTTGTGAATTTAACTATTCATGTCGCAGAGGCTCTATATTTAACACAAACACTGATACACTGGAAGAGCAGAAAATATTATTCAAAATATCAATTTAAAATATCACAATATTCAAAATATCATTAATATACTCAAACATGAATCAAATTGCTATAAACAGAATAAAACTATTGTTTATAGTACGAGGAACCATTCAACTGTAAAAGAAAAAATACATTTCAATTACAATATATGAACATTTTTAGTCATCACTACTCACAGAAGCTTCTGCAGTCCATAATCATGTTTCTTATCAGAGAGCAGCTTCACATCTGAATCTCTTAGGTTATTTCCATTCAGATTAAGTTCTCTCAGGTGTGAGGGGTTTGATCTCAGAGCTGAAGCCAGAGCAGCACAACCTTCACCTGTGATGCCACAATTATTCAACCTGTAGAGAACAATGACACTCTTCAGTCTCTCAGTTCAGGATCCACAGCTCAGATCAGCAGAAACTTCACAATCAGAAAAGAGAGACTTAATCCACAGAATGATTAGCAGATCCAGTCTAAGGTTGAGACCCGCTTCTACATGGGTATTTGAGAGTTAATTTCAGTTTTACCACATCATAATCTATAAATCTTTTCATGTATCATCCAATCACGTGTATACGATTCAGGGACGTGCAGAGAGTTCCTCGGGGCAGGGGCTCGTGTAAAATAGGGGCAATAAAAAAAAACAATTATAGGTCAAAAGTTTGGATACATTACTATTTTATATTTTTACAAGTCACTTATGGTCATTAAGCCTGCATTTATTTGATCAAAATTGTAATATACTTTAAAATAAATTTTATGCAATGTTGGAAACATGTGATACTTTTTTTCAGGATTCTTTGAATAAAAAGTAAAAAAAAAAAAAGAACAGCATTTATTTAAAATATAACTTTTGTAACAATACACACTACCGTTCAAAAGCTTGAATCAGTATTTTTTTTTTTGAAAGAAATTCGTTTTTATTCAGCAAGGATTTGTTAAATTAATAGAAACAATGATAGTAAAGATTTATATTGTTAGAAAACATTTCTATTTTGAACAAATGCTGTTCTTTTTAACTTTTTATTCATCAACGAAAATAAAAGTATCACAGGTTACAAATAAATAAATAAATTTAGGACCACAACTGTTTCAAACATTGATAATAAATCAGCATATTAGAATGAGTTCTGAAGGATCATGCACTGAAGACTGGAGTAGGCTAATGATGCTGAAAATTCAGCTTTGCATCAGAAATAAATTATATTTTAAAGTATATTTAAAAAAAATATTTTAAATTATAATAATATTTCACAATATTTCTGTCACACTTACACTGTCGGAAGGACGAGAGAAACGTGGAGTACAATCAACAGTCTTTTAATCATCGAAACACAGGGGTAATCCAATACAGGAACGAGATGCTGACACGTGTAAAGACGAAGTAGACCAGACGGGAGAAACGCAAAGACAGGAGCTTAAATGCTAGGGATAATTAGAGAAACACAGGTGGATCACATTCGGTGGGCTCGGGCTTTAGCTACGCACAGCGGGGAGATGGTGGGCTGGGCTCTGGGTCCGGAGTGGATATGGGTCCGGAGCAGAATCCACTCCACAAACGCGGTGAAATCCACTCGAGGACCATCTTCGGACGACGGCGCTCTGCACGCGGTGTTTAAACTTGTGTCATATAACGCACAGAGCGAGTCATCCGGGTAGCTGATGGTGTTAGCTAGCAGCTGGAACAGTCTAGTATGGTCCTCGAGCGATCGCTCGGACGAGGGGATCCATAAGGGCACACAACGAAAAAAAAAGACAGAGAAAAACGAGAAAACAAATGGAGGGAAAACACGGAGGTAACTGTGTAGGTCGGGTCTTCTGTCACACTTACATTGTCGGAGGGACGAGAGAAACGTGGAGTACAATCAACAGTCTTTTAATCATCAAAAGACAGAGGTAATCCAATACAGGAACGAGATGCTGACACATGTAAAGAGTGAATTGAATACTGATTACCATTATTGCAACTTTTGGCACTGCACAGTTTTGTGCAGTCCTTTTGTAGTCATTTAGCATCCATTTTCTCAGCGATGTAATTTGATATATAAAACGAGACAAACTGCAGATCCAGATCACACCACAAATAAGCTCGTCTGTCCCATGTCATTTTCAACCGATTTATGAATAAGAACGGAAAATTACCACTCTACTTCACATTATTTGAAATTTGAACTTGTGCCAGATCATAATTGGCTGGTGTATTATACATGACAAACGGGCATTGATGAATTATGTAATATTCTCAAATATATAATAGGCTATATGGATTTTTAATTAAACCGACACACTAGCTTTGATTATTGATGAAAAAAAGTTTAAAATATTGTTTGGTTTATTTTTTTCCTTCTGTCGACCCACTCACTGAAAGAACCATATATATGGCTTGAGAGTCTAGGTTACCGAACAGACTGTGGAATATCAGTCAGTCAAGCAAAACACAAGCAACTCATAGCAATGCCTCAGATCGACAGATATGTAAAAATAAACAGGAATTTTCCGAGTGACAGGGTGCGTATATCTATGCGGCAGAGCGTCCGTTAAAGACACAGTTGTGTGACGTGATAGTATGTCCCAAAGCTTGCCTAATCTTCTACTACACACTCAAAAGTGTGTACTTTTTCTTCACCAAAAGAGTACATAATTTAAGGGCATAGTATAAGTAGGCACATTGAGACGCAGCAATTGTCTCTCAAAAGAAAGAGTCGACTCTGAATCATTGAAACTAATCCAAAATATGAACCTTTCATTACCCATAATAGGGGCACTTTAATCCTAGTAGTAGGGGAATAAAGATTTTGAGACTTTAATACAATCTTACCTTAGTTTCTCCAGTTTACAGTGAGGATCCTTCAGTCCATCAGAGAGCAGCTTCACTCCTGTGTCTTGTAGGTTATTTCTTGCAAGAACCAGATATCTCAGGTGTGAGGGGTTTGATCTCAGAGCTGAAGCCAGAGCTGCACAACCTTCATCTGTGACTCCACAATAACTCAACCTGTAGAGAACAATGACACTCTTCAGTCTCTCAGTTCAGGATCTACAGCTCAGATCAGCAGGAACTTCACAATCAGAAAGAGAGACTTAAAGGAATAGTTCAGCCAAAAATAATTTACTCACTCTTATGTCGTTCCAAACCCGTATGAGTTTCTTTCTTATGTTGAACATAAAAGAAGATATTTTGAAGAATGCTGGTAATCAAACAGTTGATGGTCCCCATTGACTTCCATAGTATTTCTTTCCCTACCATGGAAGTCAATGGGGACAAACAACTGTTTGGTTCTTCAAAATTCTTCAATCTTTTTTTGTGTTCAACATAAGAAAGAAACTTATACAGGTTCGGAATGACATGAGGATGAGTAAATGATGACAAAATGTTCAGTTTTGGGTGAATTATTCCTTTAATCCACAACACGATTAACAGGTCCAGTCTTAGGTTCAGACTTGCTTCTACATGGGTATTGGAGTTAAATTCAATTTTACCATATAAAATATCATAATCTTAAAATCTTTTTATCATCCAATCACATGTATACTATTATAAATTAAGTAAAATTATGTCAGACTCAAGACACCTTGTAAAGAACCTAATGAAGATTAAAAAACATCATCTTCAGTCATCTGAGGACACTTTTAAGACTTTTTTTGTTTTTGTTTTAATTTAGAAAATCATTCATTAGTAGTAGTAGTAGTAGTATCATTCATCCTAGTAGTAGGAGAATAACAATTTTGACTCATTTATACAATCTTACATCAGTGTCTCCAGTTTACAGTGGGGATCCTTCAGTCCATCAGAGAGCAGCTTCACTCCTGAGTCTCCTAGTTCATTCAATGACAGATCCAGTTTTCTCAGGTGTGAGGGGTTTGATCTTAGAGCTGAAGCCAGAGCTGCACAACCTTCATCTGTGACACCACAATCATACAACCTGTAGAGATTAAAGAACATGAATGATGAACTGACACCAGATGCAATTAAAGAAAAAAATGTGACAGTACAGACAGTAAAACATACATGTAAACATCATTAGAGGACAAACACACTGTTAAAGTTGCTGTTTGCTGTCAGTTTTGATCCCTGTCTCATCCAATCCTTCATCACGTCTCACAGACTGACTTCTGCAATCATCAGCTCTCACATAGACACACAAAAGTCCGCATCAGCTGCTTTAGTAAGTGTGCAGTTTCACACAGTCACACACCTCTCCTGGGGCCTCATGTATAAAACTTTGCGTAGATTTCATCCTTAAAGTGTGCAAAAGATAGATTTTGCTTTTTCACAAAAAGCAAAACTGACAAAGATCTGTTTTCAGTATTACCTATAAGCATTATTCTCACCACACCATTGGCAACAGGGACGTGCCAGAGTTTTAATTCGCACTAAAAGCAATCTGTAATGTCTCTGCTGCTTCAGATCCAGTCCGAGGTTTCCATTTCTTGTTCGCACCTTTGCCATGCTCTCTTCTCACCACTGTGGCAACTTTCATTTTAGATTCCAGTCTATGGTGAATTATTTATTATTAATTATGGTGAATCTGCAGAAACTCCTCTACAGGGCTTTTTATTTGTTTGTTTTATTGATAATGTTTTGCTCCTTTTCTGCTGATTTAAATTGTTGTCTGTGTTACAGAATGGACAAGCGGACTAGTGAAGTGACCAGTGCTGCATATTTCATTGTATATTAACACATTTCTGCCTTTCATGATTAAATAAATGTCTGCGGAATTGGTGTGGAAGCAAGCAAAAAATATAGACAAATATATTGGTGTATATTGTCATTATGGGCTGTGAATGATAGACTTACACAAGCTTGTTAATACAGGACATGTCCACACAGAACTCAGCAGACAACACTTTAAGGGCACAAAAATGCACTAATCTTTTGAAATAGACATTTATTCCCATCAAAATGAATGGAGTAATTTTTAAATTGTATGTCATGTTTATGTCATAACAGTCTAAAGCAGTGATTCCCAAGCAGGGGTACTCAAAATAGTTATAATAAAGACCAGGTTCGAAAATTAGCAAGGGCAAAAATGCCACCAAAATAAATGACTCATAAAGATAGTGATGTGCTGCCAACTACTGGCATATATTAGCCCTTAATGGAAAAAGGTAATTTTTCATAATGTTGGAAAGACCACAGAAGGGGGTTATGATTGTGATCAGGCCAGGATGCGAAATCATCAAGTTTGCTTCTTATAAATCCCATCATGAACATGTAACATTTTTGTGCATACGCAACATTATTACATGAGGCCACAGGTCTTGACAGTGATTTTGTTTCTCCTTTTGATCTTTTGGTAAAAAGCACATGCTAATAAATGTAACCCAACAGCTGGGTTAGTCCATATTTGACCCAAAGTTGGATTGAAACAACCCAGCATTTTTTAGAGTGTAGGCTACTACACTAGTAACACTACTGCTGCGTGTGGCAGCAAATGTAAGGCCTACAGTAGCTACTGTGTCATCAGACCTATTCAAACCGAACAATGGACTCTTTGTCCAAGTGCGCATCACTGATAGTTCAATATTCAATTTAGAACACAATTACAGAGAGCAATCCTCGCTTTCATTAAATCATTCAAACATAGGATGCAGCAGCACATCCTCTACCAATATTTTTATTTATATCTTAAATTCATATAATTCTGGATGATGGTGTCATGTAATTTGTGTGCTTAACTCCATACATGCGAAACATACATTAAATCTAAATGTGTATATCAAATGGAAAACAGAGTTTAAAATTATTCTGTTTCCTTCAATACTTCAATCACACAGGTATAAGAGCATGTGGCAGCTTGCGTGACAGTGCACACATTTTCACATCAAGTTTGCTTCTTATAAATCCCATCATGAACATGTAACATTTTTGTGCATACGCGGCATTATTACATGAGGCCACAGGTCTTGACAGTGATTTTGTGAACGTTTCTCCTTTTGATCTTTTGGTAAAAAGCACCTGCTAAAATCGTGAATGTGATCATGTTTATCAGTGTGTCAGTGTGACTTACAGAACTGATCTGGATTCTTTAACCACAGGCAGCAGCTTCCGAAGAACTTCATCTGCTGTATTTTGGGATCCAGTAAACTTTTTTAGAACAAAAACATCCATCTCCTGCTCTGATGTCAGCAACACATAAACCAGAGCTGACCACTGTGAAGAGGAGAGTTTGATTTCTTTAATTTTTTTAGATGTCAAATAATCTTGGATCTCCTGCATCAGTGAAAGATCACCCAGTTCATTCAGACAGTGGAACAGATTGATGGATCTCTCTGGAGAGTGATTCTGCCTGATCTTCTCTTTGATGTACTGAATTGTTTCCTCTTTGTTGTAGGAGCTGCGTCCTGTCTGTGTCAGTAGTTCTCGTAAGAGAGTCTGATTGGACTCCAATGAGAGACCCAGAAGAAAACGCAGGAAAAGATCCAGATGTCCATTCTTACTCTGTAAAGCTTCATCCACAGCTCTCTGATGCAGCTCAGATAATAAAACATATTCCCTCAGGTTTAAAATCTTAGACAATAAACTTTCTTTTGTTTGTATGTTCTTGTTGGTAAAGCAGAAGTGCGCATATAGAGCTGCTAGATGTTCCTGGATGGTCAGATGAACAAAGCTGAAGACTTAGGAAGTGTGTGTACATTTGAGTGAGAGTCTTGGGAATCTCTCCAGTCTCTGCTTCACTCAACATCTTCTCAAGAATTTACTGATCTCTCCACTCTCACTCTCTGTGATGTAGAGCTCTGTGTAGATCTCATTCAGGAGTGTTGGGTTTCCCTGCATTGCTGTTCCTTCATACAGACACTGAAACTTCTTCAGCAGATTTGATTTGAATGTGCTTTGGTCCAGTTGATAGTCAAAAATGGAAAATAAAATAACAGATTACAACAATAAAGAAGTAAAAGTGACAGTAAAGCAAATAAACAAGCGTTAATCTATTCATCTATTCATCTAAACCATGTCTACACCAGACATGGCAAAAGCAAATAGAACTCATTATTATTACATTTACATTTAGACATTTAGCAGACACTTTTATCCAAAGCGACTTACAAATGAGGACAATGGAGGCAATCAAAATCAACAAAAGAGCAATGATATGCAAGTGCTATAACAAGTCTCAGTTAGCTTAATGCAGTAAGAGAGTGAAGAGAAGGATGTGAACGAGTGTATGTTTGCTGGTAAGATGTGCTTGACAGATTGTGGTGTGGAAAATTGTACACTGATGGTTTTAATTTTATTAATGAAGAATGTTTTTAGTTAATAGTAATATTAACTTATGACTTATTAACGTTATTAGTGATACTGTATACGCTGGATGCTGCACCGCACAGCATGACAAGTTACCGACATGAATATATGCCCCATTGAGGTGAGTTTGATCTTTCACTGTGGAAATGACTATAATAGAATAGAGACAATAGAGTAAAGATAATAGACTAGAGGCAAGAATTCATATAGGATGGAGTTGACATTAAATGAATAAATACAAGATATGGGAGGTATTTTAAATAAATTAATAAAACCTGAGTAACTATGCAATTTTTCAAGTGTCCACAAAGAAGCCTATGTGCCAAAATTAACAAAATAAATTTATGGTATTTTATATTACAGGGCTGTTGAATGCTTGAATCTGATTGGTTGATGAATGTTCTAAGCTGTGCAATTATTTAGTTCCAGGTAGGCCTTGACCGCATTACAGTTCCATATCAAGAAAACAAATATGACAAACAATAGTATAAAAATGACAAACTATTTCCATGTTTTTTTCCCAATAAATTAACCTTCATTATAGCACGCTGTCATACATACAGGTACGGACGCACACACAAACATATACGAGCACAGCCACAGAAACTTGTTGTCAGCGTGGTCTCTTAAAATGATTTTTTATTATTTTTTATTATTTTTCAATAATTCAATGGCCTGTTGTCAATTATTCCTTACTTCATTTTAATTTTCCCAGTGGAAATACATCATTCATTTCATTGTCACTACAATCTCCTAGCATATGGATATGTATGGAGGGCTGAATTACTCAAAATTAAATAATGAAATATACATTGTACTATTCTTTTATCATTAAAAAGATAATGAAATAATTAAATACACTAAGTTCTTCAAATAAATCATAAAAATCACTAAGATAAATCAATAAATTTGTCTTTTTTTTTTGTCATCACTTGTCATTTTTAGCACTAGTTTGCATTAGTTTTATTTTTGGATTTCGATAATTTTGATAATTTGCCAAATTCTGCCCTGCATGCTTTATTAGTTGTGTGTCGGTTGTCTCTCTGTACCTCAGATCAGTTGATGTGTGTCCTCCATCAAAAACTCCGGTGAGTTTGATCGCTCCCTAAGGAATTGATTTTAAAAGAATATAGACAACAGAATAGAGACAATAGAACAGAATATAGATAACAAAATAGAGACAAGAATTCATGAAGTTGATTTTTCATGGAAATAAATCTTTAATATGAAAATCTTGTCTATTCAAATATTGATTGTATTTTGATTGTTTATGTTGCTAAAGATGCTGCACAGTGAGACACAGGACGTTTGGGTGAAGCGGTCAGCTGTGCTTTATTGTGAATAAAACACAGCTGTTGACCAATCAGAATCAAGGACTGCAACGAACTGTTTTATAAAAGTATATAAAAAAGTGACTGGACTGCAACATATCCTTTTATTGAAACTGGTGCTCTGCGTTTGAAACATTTCACTAGGTACTTTCCCTTTTGTGGCAGAGTCCTTTTATGTCTTACAAATGTGGCATATTTATATATGATAATTTGCACAGCTTTCAGAAGGACTGTTTGAGGTTATTAGTAAAGAAATATGGATGAATTAGAAAGTAAAGAGCGGGATATGCTTGATAATAAAAAGTAATATTAAAAGCACAAAAAGAACTGAATCCACTGCTAACAGGATGCTTTCTGTGTGCACGCTCCGAGCAGAACACGGACAAGCATAGTAGCCTTTATTCTCAGTCTCAGACAGGCCACCCACGAACCGCTAACTGAACATCTGATGCATATGGCACACAAAACTGGAAACACTTAAGGAATTTTGAAGTCATCATCTGATTGGTTGAATTCTACAAGATTTCTGGGAGACGTGCATATCGCATTCTTTAGCGGTCCGCCTGGAAACAAATCCATCTTATGCAAGAATTGCAAGGTTCATGGCATTGCACCATTGTTGTAGTAAACTTGCGCGACATTCTTGAATGAATGATTTATTAGTTGCTCACCGGTCTGTTATTGTAGGAACATCAACTTTACTTTAACTTTTCATGCCCCAAAACACAACGCTAAACAAAATGAACTTTGATTGGTTGCTTTACATGGTGGTCAAATGGCCTCTTGGCCAGTGCTTGGACAAAAAAAATAGTGAGTCCAGATCTTCTGCCGTGGGTCTGAAGGTCTGGCTACGTGTGTCTAAGTAGCCTTTGTCAAATACACACAGAAATAAGTCAAAACGCCTGTCTTGGTGTGTATTCATGTAAACAGTCAATGTAAGAACTGTGTAGCACTGTGCGTTGTTCTTCACTCACTCACTCACTCACTCACTCACAAACACAGGCCAAAGAGAATTTATGCTCAACTTTATGCTTTAACTCAACTTCACATTGAAAGCCCTGCACAATTAATTCCATATTGCAACTTAATTATTGTTTGTTGCATATTTGTTTTTAGTTGTCTATGGATGTAATAAAGTTACTATTATTGAAATGTTATTGGGAAAAAAAACATGAATTTTATAATCTTAAATTATTTTCTGCTTTGGCTCTTTTGGAAAAATGCATTAACCAAAAAAAAAAAAAACACTTTGATCAAAAAAGGTTGCTGACCCGTTCTAGGGAATGCAGTTTTTTTTAGGAAACGCACAGCTTAAGTAGTTCCAGGCAGCTCTTGACCGCATTACATTATCACTCCGGCAAATGATGTCAGTTACTTCAAAGGCCCTTACAGCCTACAACAGCAAAAGAACCAGAACCCACAAAGATACTGACCAAGAAAACAAATATGACAAACAGTAGGATAAATATTACAAACTATTTCCATGTTTTTCACACTAAATTAACCTTCATTATAGCACGTTGTCTTTCTCTGGTTCTACCTCTTTACACACACACACACACACAAGACGCACACATGGAAACATATACGAAAGTAGCCACAGAAACTTGTTGTCAGCGCTGTCTAGCAGCTTTATGGATGAAACAGTTTCGCCATTGAAAAGCTACATGACATTTCTCAGAAGTGAGGTGGTAATGCCGCTGGATTTGAAGCAGTTAAACATACATCTTTGTACTGTATGTTTTCATCTCTTGCTCAGTTGCTGCTACTGAACACTACAGAGAGCAATACGGTCTCTCTCTCTCTCTCGTAACTGCATATCAGTGACTCAAGTCTTTGTTACTAGCTCTAAAAACAGGTTTTTGGAATTAGCAACGGAGCCATGAGATAAGATGCGTAGGAATATAGTCCCGCGCACAAGACTGTTTTAAGGACAAAAACCTGACAAATGTCTTGAAATAAAATCTAAACACTAAACGATGCCATGAGGTGTGGTTACCATGATGAAATTAAATTATTTAAAAATAATGCATTCTTTTTTAACAGTTCAACAGCTTGTCTCAATTATTCATTACTTCATTTTCACTAGTGGCAATGCATAATTTTAATTAAAAAAATGAAACTAATGATTTCACAATTCATTGTCACTACAATCTCCTAGCATATGGATATGTATGGAGGGCTGAATTACCCAAAATTAAATAATGAAATATTCATTATACTATTCATTTGTCATTAAAAAGATAATCAAATAATTAAATACACTTGAAATAAATCATAAAATCACCAAATAAATCGATAAATGTCACTTGTGTTACTTGTCAATTTAGCACTAGTTTGCATCTATTTTTAATTTCTCTCTGTCATTGGGTTGATTTTTCAATTTAATTTTCTAGGTTCAGTATAGGCACGCCACCATATCGATTTTTTTTAACTTTTTGATTAGTAAGTTTAGGTGTGTTCTTTCACACCACAGCTTATGACTGAAGGGTCAATAACTCTCAACGCTGTTAAGAACGGACCAGACACCTACAGTAAGCCAGTGTTATTAACAGCATTTATTTCAGCCAGTATTGCCCTTACATTGTCTGTAATGGGTAAAAATTATGTTGTTGTCAACAGTTTGGTTCTGCAAGTGTTGTGTTTTTTTTTTTTACTAAACCTGACATTGCATGTTATGAATATTGATGCTCCAACACAAATTGCTTGTGATTTGTATGTCGCTTTGGATAGAAGCATCTGCTAAATAAATAAATGTAAATTTTGCATTCCACTGTGCTGCTTGTATTAGTTCTGTCAGGACCACTATGGTCAAAGATAACTTACAATTAGCATACATTTTAGGTTGGGGGTATGGTTCTGTTCTGGGCAACACTCCCTGCCCATCCATGCAGCCTAGCATGGATAGGAGCAGGGAGAGCATAAATAACCCCCCTAGGGTAAACTGAACAGAACCAACATTAATGATTAATGTAGCAGATATCATCAATGTTCTAAGTGATTATTTTATATATCAACATAATTCAGTGGTCTGACTCAAGAAGAAATATCCAATGCCAAGTCCTGACTGGACGAGAGGAGGAGTTGGGGATGGAGGTGGGTGATTAGCTCCTGAGCAAAGCGATAGCTGCTGAATAATGACTGAAAGGACCTTATAAAGTGAATTATGATTGGCGTCGTATTCCTATAGGTAGACGTGGATCAGCCGAGTGTCAGCTGATGCGAGCTTGACTAACGTGACCTGCCAGAACTAACGCTACACTCCATAAATTATATTTTAATATAAATGTGCTAGACGGATGTGTTTGGGTTTTGGTACTCAGTCTCGTTTCTTTTTCAGCATTTTGCATATGACTGCCACGTTTTTAAAATACTGTGACAAGTTAATAAAGCAATAAGCCCCAATTATCCATTGTTTAAAGTAATTTTAGACCAATTACGGTGTTAAGAAGCCTGAAATCACATTGGATTCATTTGGACTGATGAAAATCTCTGTCTGGACAGCATTCTTGCAATGTACGTTTCTGAGAAGAGCAATAACACAACATTTTAAGATGAAGACTCAAAGAATCAGACACTGCTGCTTTTTACATAACACATTTGCAATTATGAATTACGATACAGCTTGGTTTGTTGGTCCATTGGGTCAGATTGCTTTCTCACCACCACCACGTCAAGAACATCAGTGATGGGGGTCAGTAATGAAATATCAGGACTGAAGCTCTGGACCAGATAGGAACCTGATCCTGTATTCAACTCTACTGCAGAGCCTTACAATAGTATGAGTGGAGGTCACTGAGTTTTAATTGCTTCCAGATTTTGATTGATTTCTTGATTTTGTAAGTTTGATAATTTGCCAAATTCTGCCCTGCATGCTTTATTAGTTGTGTGTCGGTTGTCTCTCTGTACCTCAGATCAGTTGGTGTGTGTCCTCCCTCAAGTTGTACTGGCTGCTCCATAGACCGGTCACTCTTTATGGACACACAGCTGGGCTCCGGTGAGTTTGATCTGTCACTGTGAAATTGAGTGTAATATAATAGACAAGAGCAGAGATAATAGAGACAATAATTCATAAAGTTACTTTAATATATATAATTGATCTGCCTTGTACCTCAGATAAGTTGATGTGTGTCCTCCCTCAAGTTGTACTGGCTGCTCCATAGACCGGTCACTCTTCATGGACACACAGCTGGACTCCGGTGAGTTTGATCGCTCCCTAAGGAATTGATTTTAAAAGAATATAGACAACAGAATAGAGACAATAGAACAGAATATAGATAACAAAATAGAGACAAGAATTCATGAAGTTGATTTTTCATGGAAATAAATCTTTAATATAAAAATCTTGTCTATTCAAAAGAAGCTTAGGAAATGTTGAAGAGAGATGATGTTGTCCAGAGATACTATCTATATATCCATCTATCTATCTAACTACCTACCTGCCTACCTACCTGTCTGTCTGTCTGTCTGTCTATCTATCTATCTATCTATCTACCTGTAAACAGGGCATACAATGTATTTTCTGTAAAATTAAGATCATATGAAGACTTAAATGTACCTGCATTCTGGAGAAATATCTTGTTTTAATGTTTGTTTGTCCTCCATGATTTAGTCAGTCTTCATGGAGCTGCATCTGTATGCTTGATGAGTCAAGAACACTGATTGAGACAAAATGACATACAAAACACAAAAGATATAAATTTATGAATCTGCAATTTTCTGTTTACTTATAGGCACTCAAGCTGCTCAGTGTTGTTACATTTTTGTTGCAGTTAGATTACAGTAGCCTACACTGTTTTAATACAGGCTAAAAACTACACCTTGCAGTACAAAGGAAAATAAATAAAATAAATAAATATTGTAACCAAAACATGATGCACAGAATTTGAGTTAAAAAAGTGACCAAACTGCAACATTAAGAAAAGTTATATTCTTAAAAAAAATAAAAACACTATAGTTTTATATTTGCAGTCTCTGCGAAGGCATGTCACGTGATAATGGCAATTAAAGGGGTCATATGATGTTGCTAAAAAGAACATTATTTTGTGTATTTGGTGTAATGAAATGTGTTTATGCGGTTTAAAGTTAAAAAAACACATTATTTTCCACATACTGTACATTATTGTTTCTCCTCTATGCCCCGCCTTTCTGAAACGCGTC
>NW_015639767.1:80119-85237 GCF_001515625.1 Sinocyclocheilus rhinocerous | reverse complement strand
GGGGCGTGTTAGAACGAGGCGTTTTAGGTAGGCGTGGCTGACTCTTAACTTTTATAAAGAATATCTCTTTGGATTTGAGACTTTAGTCTTTGCAACTTTACAGATCTTCTTTATGCACCAAGAGCTTGTAACACTCCAAAGAGAAAGGAAAAATTTAAATCGCATCATATGACCTCTTTAAGATGAAATGTTTTCTTCATAGAGTGAATTTTAAAATACATTCCAGTAAATTGAAACACACCCACCCACACACACAGACAGACGTTAAAGCGAAAATTGTTAGGCTTTTTTGGTAAACCAAATATTTAAACTACACGTCGTATTTTGGTTACATTATACTTTTTGTTTTAGATGTGGTTTCCAGAACGACGTTTAAAAGTAAACTGTTCTCAATCTGTATCCTACCGAAAATTAAATAAAAAGTGTAGGCTATTTTTAAGCATATAGCATTTTAGTAGTTCTTTATCAGTCCACCAAAGCCAATTAAGATATGATGATCAAGATCTTCATGTTTCGTTAAGTGATTCATGTTAGTGATTAAGTTAATATTTTACGGATAGGCCAAATGAGGAAGTCACTTCATACCTCACCTGAAGACTCGGCTTAATCGACATATTTGTCTACTCAACACAGGCTCCCAAAATGTTCCTGGTTTCTCATCTACTTACAAGTAAAATCCTAAATAAACAGCTAAAATAAGTAGGCCTACTGTTAGACACTTTGATGCGCAGGTTTTTCCCCCCGATTAAAAGAATCTTAAAATGACGCAGGTAAAAACATTCTACTTTCGCTTTTGAGTCTGCTGCATAAAGCCAATCCTGCTTGGAGGAAGAAAAAAAGCCACATCGATCAACATTTAGAAATATAACCTTTTTTTTAATAGGCCTACATTTTTGTTACATATATGTTCAATTTAGATTTGTATAACTATTTTTTTAATCAAAATTGTCGCTTAATGTCAGTAAACATATATTAAAATTGCAGACACGTTTGTTATAATTTTCTTTTGTGATTTCAGTACAACGAAAAAACAAGGAAAAGTGTCGAGTGAAGCGCATGCTTAATGTTTAAACCAATGATATCCGCATTTTTAGCTAACCCCACCTGAAGACTCACCTTGAACGAAATGTGACGTTACAGCTTCTCAAAATGTTTATATCCCATCAAGTAGAAATTCCTGCACAAGCTACTATTAAATATTAGGCTACAATCAAACATAAACATTCGGCTACTAAACGTAGATTCTCGGTTTTTCTGATCTAGTTATGCTCAGGTGTAAAATGACGCATGCAAAACTGGCTACACTTTCACTTTCACGTAGTGAAATATGCTTGCCCATCCTGACCGGAAAGAACAATCCAGCTCATTCCATCCCTACACAGTTTAGTTATGAGAGGGAATAAAGAGTAACACTTAACCAGTCTTGACCTCTACATTTTCTAAATTATTCCATGTTTTGGCAGAAAAAAAAAAAAAAAGTAGGCTACTTATAAATAGCCTACAAGTTTGGGGGTGGCAAAGGCTTTAAAGGTCATGAATATTAAGTTATGCGCGATCATCAGCAAGATAATAACATCTTGTAACTTGTGTGAAGCGCAGAAGTACTAACAACTGAGGTGTTTTAATGTTAATCTGTGGGATGTTCTGGACACTACTGTTGACCTCAAACCAGATGGTGTCCCCCTGAACCATGTCATCCAGACATATCTAACACTCGCCAGAGTCCCGGGACAAAACATCATCTACAGAAAGAGCAAACATCACAACATCACTATCAGCATCAGAGAAGCTCAGAGCAGCAGCTGATGACACACAACAAAACAAATGTTCAGCAAATGATGACGACCATTAAGATAGATGGTGGAGGACCTTCCTTTAAAAACTTTAATTTCATTGTAATTAGCTTGCAGGGATTAAAAGGAGCTCCATATTTACATTTAGACATTTTGCAGACACTTTTATCCAAAGTGACTTTCAATTGGGGAATACATAAAACGATTCTTCTTAAAGAGGCAAACAGAAGTGCTCGTAATACCAAGTTTTAGGCATTGTTCAAATAAGTACAAGCTAGAAATGGAAGGAATAAATAAAGAGGAAGACAAAGTTTTTTTTTTTAAATTTAGGATTCAATTTAAATTTAAAAATAAAATTAAAATTAAATGTGTATATATATTTTTTTATTTAATACAACCTTGAATATTTACAATGTTGAGCTGGAGTTGACGCTCCTTCATTCCTGCTGAGATGTCTGAAAGGCAGACAGAGATACAAGACGATACAGTGTTAAATACATTGTTGAAGCCACAGATAAAATGCATGGCATCTACATAGCAATGGATATGGAGAAAGATGACAGGAGAAACTGACACTTGCTCAGGTCAGCATGGTCAGATATAATTAATTGGGGAATACATAAAGCGATTCTTCTTAAAGAGGCAAACAGAAGTGCTCGTAATACCAAGTTTTAGGCATTGTTCAAATAAGTACAAGCTAGAAATGGAAGGAATAAATAAAGAGAAAGACAAAGTTTTTTTTTAAATATAAGATTCAATTTAAATTTAAAAATAAAATTAAAATTAAATGTGTATATATATTTTTTTATTTAATACAACCTTGAATATTTACAATGTTGAGCTGGAGTTGACGCTCCTTCATTCCTGCTGAGATGTCTGAAAGGCAGACAGAGATACAAGACGATACAGTGTTGAATACATTGTTGAAGCCACAGATAAAATGCATGTCATCTACATAGCAATGGATATGGAGAAAGATGACAGGAGAAACTGACACTTGCTCAGGTCAGCATGGTCAGATATTGTCAAGAGAAGGATGTTAAAATGGAGCAGAGAGTGTGAGTTAACGTCAGGTGAAGAGTAGCTCATACAGCAAAAAAATATATTTTTAAATACCAAAAATGGTAGGTGGATCCTGTTGCAGAACAAGAAAATATACGCCCAGGCACTCACATAGTTAGAAAGGTAAAAAGCCTTTATTGTAAGACAGGGCTACATTTTAAAAAGACACCAATGCCTATCTGCCCAAACAGGCCTTCATCAGGGTGCTATACAATAGAATCAGAATCAGAAGGAGCTTTATTAGCAAGTATGTTTACACACACAAGGAATTTGACTTGGCGACAGGAGCTTTCAGTGCAGAAGAAAGTATACACACATAGTGCAAAGATACATGATAGTGCATACATACATAGTATTACACAGTAAAGTTGAAATAGCGAGTAAGTAGCGAGTAAGTACAGTAGCCCCTCACTGCAGAACACACCTGTTGCAGAACAAGAAAATATACGCCCAGGCACTCACATAGTTAGAAAGGTAAAAAGCCTTTATTGTAAGACAGGGCTACATTTTAAAAAGACACCAATGCCTATCTGCCCAAACAGGCCTTCATCAGGGTGCTATACAATAGAATCAGAATCAGAAGGAGCTTTATTAGCAAGTATGTTTACACACACAAGGAATTTGACTAGACGACAGGAGCTTTCAGTGCAGAAGAAAGTACACACACATAGTGCAAAGATACATGATAGTGCATACATACATAGTATTACACAGTAAAGTTGAAATAGCGAGTAAGTAGCGAGTAAGTACAGTAGCCCCTCACTGCAGAACACAAGATCCAGGGGGCGTGGTTGGATCCACATCTAGGGGATGGAGATGAGTGGGTTTAGGGATCAGGGGGTGGAGATGGGTAGGTTTAGGTATAGGCCCCCTATATGTAAGGTGGGAGGAGTTAGATTTGGATCCAACCACGCCCCCTGGATCTTGTGTTCATCTCCAGTAAGTTGATAAATAGATACACCTGTGACTATGCATTTTTTTAGGATCTGACCACTAGATGTCTCTTGAGAGTAAAAACTGTTCAATAATTTCTCAAAGAATCCGAAAGACTTGGATACACATACAACCCAAGAATAATGAGGTGAAAAATACACTAAATTCACATACTATCCAAAAATAGTAACGTGAAATCATTTTTGTACAAAACTGTATTTATACAAACCCATATACAGATAGATATATCACAACTGAACAACAATATCATATGAATAAAAATACAAATAGAAGAAAAAAAATTCCACCTACAGAAATTGAGAGAAATCAATATCTTCATTAAGTACCGGATATCAAAGAGCATTCAATGTATGAATCCAATAGGTTTATCATTGTTTTACACGTCTATCTCCACCTCTGATATTCATTGTCACATGTTTGATTCCAATGACCTTCAAGTTGCTTTCACTACCATGCTTGGCCTGTATAAAATGATTCGCCATCAGGCAATTCATGTCACCAGTCTGTATTGTGTATCTTTGTTCAGCCACTGTCACGTAACCTCCTCTCGGTGAGTCCCATAAAGAAACGATTACACGGACATTTACATGGGTGGAATTGCAATTAATACAGTATGTAATCTCAAATATCTTCTTGTGTCTTTTGTCCTCAAATGTATTAGTCCGGACCATATTTATTCAATAATTACAATGACCACAGCTAAAATTCCCTTTTGGCCATCTTATAGAGGAGATAGAGGGGAACAAAATGAATTTTGGCAGGATTAGTAACAGTAATAGCATGACATTCAAAAGATTTGACACAACCTGATGACGTGTTTATACTTCTGCCCAGTGGCGTAACTTTGCTTTGAAAAGTGGTGGGGACACCACGCAACTCGTTTTGCTAGTTTTTTATTTAATAACCTAATTTACTTGGGGACTGGGTTTAAGAACCAAAGACTTAAACTACTTCAGTCTGTGTGCATTGAATTTATTTAATACACGAGTTTCACAATTTGAGTTGAA
Source organism: Sinocyclocheilus rhinocerous (assembly GCF_001515625.1). NCBI lineage: Eukaryota > Metazoa > Chordata > Actinopteri > Cypriniformes > Cyprinidae > Sinocyclocheilus > Sinocyclocheilus rhinocerous. The sequence goes on along the minus strand of NW_015639767.1, from coordinate 80,421 downwards.
TTACTGAAATAAATGAACTTTTCCACGACATTCTAATTTATTGAGATGCACCTGTAAGCCGGGCTTCAGATGCTTTCACTTTCGACTTCACAATCTTGTCAGGTTTTACAATAAAATATAATTGCGCGAGCTTGAGCGCGGAATAGGCTCTAGCCTAATACGTCTGCCTATATTGAAGTATGGTTAATATATTATTGTATTAATCAATTGAATATAACGTGCGACTAGTTGACTAGAAAAATATTTAATAGAGGGCAGGCCTACTTAGCACAAGGAAGCTCTCCATTTTTTAAATAAAATGC
>NW_015639767.1:53672-76994 GCF_001515625.1 Sinocyclocheilus rhinocerous | reverse complement strand
AAGAATGATTTGTTGATCTTGTTTTCCCTTTAATACATGCCTTCCGCAATATATTTTTCAATTACTTTCAAAAAGTGGTAGGGACAATATCGACCCTGGCAAAAAGTGGTGGGGACATGTCCCACCCGCAAATTACGCCTATGCTTCTGCCTGCAGTAAACAACAGTGATGAACTGATGACATGGTAAGAGCATTACAGAAAACAAGAGAGCACTAACAAAGAAAGAAAACTTTAGTGTAGCATGTTGTGCTGTGTCTACCGTCGCATCATCTAAGTGGATGCTGCACACTGGTGGTGGTTGAGGAGAGACCCCCTCATATGACTATAAAGCGCTTTGGGTGTACAGCAATACACAATAAAGCGGTATATAAATGCCTCATTCATTCATTCATCTCATTTATGGTTGAGATATGAGCTGACACAGTGAGGTCATCAGGTTGAAACAACAGATAGAGCTGCATCATCTGTAGAGCAATGGAAAGAGAAGCCATGTGCCTTTATGATCATGCTCAGAGAGGATGTGTTTAAGGGGAGGGGAGTGAACCTTGGGACACAACATTAAGTTCAAGTTCTTTTATTTATATAGCACATTTAAAAACACCTGCAAGACTGACCAAAGTGCTGTACAAAAGGCCACAGTAAAAATCTAAATTATCAACACTTAAAAGACAGAGTACTGAACAGAACCCTCAATAAAAATCCAACTGTAAACACAAAAAATCTGGGCCAGTCTTCACAAAACATTTTATCTTACCACTAAGAGTTCTCCTAAATAGCAGTAAACGTTTTTAGCTAAGAGTTTTCTATTAAAACCAATTCACAAAGCTGCTGAGACAAACTTTTACTAAGGAATAGAGAGAAGTCTTAAGCTAAGAGTGAGGGGGCGGGATTGACCTTGTTGCTTTGGATGATGTCAGCATGCTTCTATGATTTATTCATAGAAATATCGCAGAGCGCAATGTTATGTTGCCATAGTCAAAGGTTTAAAAATAAAAATGTTAATTGCCACATTCAAATAAAGATTTAAAAATGCAGGCTAGGTGTCATGTATATATAATATATATGTATACTTGTTTAATTTAAATCTAATATATATGTATATGTTCAGCTAATTGTCAGCCTGTATGCTTCTCGTAAAAAAAAAAAAAGTGAATATGCATATAAACAGCCTTTTAATTAACAGAGTAGAATAATCACGGCTGATAATAAGACGCGCAAACAAAAAAGAAAACCAAACTGGACGCAAGAACAGCTGTACCTCTTGCCCAATTGGTTAATGAAAACAAGCATATAATCAAAGGAAAATTTGGAGTTGGGACAACCTCCAAAACCAAAGGTGATACCTTTTTAAAAGCACATTATCGTCAAATGTTTCTAAAATGTTTACATTCAGAGGCAGATTGCCTGCAACAGCCATTTTAAGATAGTTTGTGGCTTGGTCTTTGTGACTTAGCAGTCCTCTTCACTACTCATAACGTTCCACAGATTTAGGAGCTAGTTTTAGTGCTAAAACACTTTGTGAAATACTCTTAGAGCAAAAATGTAGGAGTCCTAAATTTAGGATTGACACGCCCATTATTTTTACGATTTTCTCCTAAATTGGCAAGTTATGAGCTACTTTTAGCCTCAAGATGTTTTGTGAATACGGGCCCTGATCTCCAAAGTCAGGTTATTCCATAACCGTGGCCCTACCAGTGAGAGAGTGAGGGACACATTTTTGGGAACTTGTTTATGTAGGGATTTGTACACAAATTAGAGAATTAAAAAATTTATTCAAAATTGGATATAGGCAACCAATGAAGAGCCTTCAGAATAGCAGTGATGTGATCGTTTTTATGGCTTTTCTGTAGAAATCTGGCAGCGGCATTTCGGGATCTGAGCAATTTGTGACTCAGAATAACTGTAATATAAAGAGCTGAAGTAATCTAGAAGAGAAATAATGAATGCATGGACCGCCATCTCTACAGTTTATCGGTTAGAAAGTGTTTAATTTTTGACAGTAGACAGAGTTGAAAAAAAACTTCAAATATCCTTCTGTGAATTAAAAAAATTGAAGCCACAGAAGTACCGTACCTGTGATGCCCAAATCTGCCTCTTGAGATTTGTCAAAGTTGGAATCACCAAGTATCAACCTCTGAGAAAGAAGACAGCAGCATGTCTTGCTCTTTCAGAAAGTTTCCCAGTTGACCTGAAGGATGACAGATGAGAACAAAATGAATTTAGGCAGGATTAGTAACAGTAATGGCATGATATTCAAAAGATGTGTTAAGCAAAACCATTTCTCCATCTCACACAGAAGGACGAGGTGTGTGGGAGAAAACGAAGCTGTTAGAGATGCCTGAAGAAGTCTCTGTGTTGTCTGCAGAAATCCACGCTTCATTCATAGCTCTAAATGAGCATCAATTAACAAATCTTACCTTTGTCATCTAAGTACAGTTTAGACACTGTTTACTAGCAACAGCTGCTAATCCAGTTCAACAAAACGCAAAAAACAAACTACAGCTACTGTTCACTCTGACAGACAAAATGCTCAAACATGCAGTGCAGATGCAACGCTTTAAGAATATTAGTGAACTAAGCTTCTGTAAGAGAGGAGGATTGAAAGACTGTTAGCAGGATACAAGAAACAAGAACAAGACTGTTAGTAGGATACAAGAAACAAGAACAAGACTGTTAGTAGGATACAAGAAACAAGAACAAGACTGTTAGTAGGATACAAGAAGCTGTGATTTCTGCCAACGTTTTCTTTTATCAAGTACTTTCCTGTCACATTTACCATTTTTCCCCCCCATTTGTTAAATTAAACAATAAATAAATTCATAAGAATAAACAGGAAAATATCTAGTTTGAGTGTTTAGTTTTTTTAAACAACAATCAACAAAACATGTTATTTGGTACAGGCTGCTCAAACATTTGCATATAATTGTATTACAGTTCTTGCATGTCATGTGTTTCAGACAGGAACAGGTTCATGAAGATATGTTCAGCCCATTAGAGGTCAAATCATAAGCTTAACGGACTAAAGCAAGGCATTCAGTAAAGGTTAAGGGTAAAAAGTGCACAGTCCACCCCATTGATCAAAGATTAACAAGTGTAACTTATTTGGACATGTTCTCAACATTGATTAGCTCTCAATATATTATTTTTCACCACAAAAACTATATTATGTACAAGACAATACATCATGAACATCTATTTGCATAACTTTCTTGAAAAGTGTCAAGAAGAGTCTCATCTTCATCTGAATGTTTATCTCGTCTCATTCTGCATCTAGGTTGTGTGTTTAGGGGCTCAACAGAACGGCTTGCCTCAAAACTACATACAGAAGCTTCTGGCACTGGAGACAAACAACCACAGCGGCACTTCCATATTAGATCAGATTACAGACATCCAGAAATGACCAGCAGGAAATTACCTGTTTTTTCAAAGCCTGATCAAGTCAGTTAATCATAAATAAAGAAACAGACTTTAACCCAACGCAGAGCATATTTTTATGTTGGGTTGAAATCGAAAAGAAGGATCCAACAAAAGATACATAGATTGTCATAAACAACAAGTATGTAAAATGTGGTACCAGTACAAATGTCATTTCTGAAGAACAAACAGAAGGTTTTCTTGTTTGACTTCAAATCAAGGACTGGATGTGTGTGTGATGATCACTATGGGTTTGTGTCTGTTGATTCTGCTGAATTTGATGTCAGTCTGAAGTGACACTTTATTCACCATCAGCTGATCCAGAGAAGATCAGACTAACATCTAAAACCTGAAAGTAAAACAGAGACAATCAAATGTGTCACATTACGCATTACCACTTTAGAGCTATAACTTTGCTTTATTAGAGAGAGATAATAACACAACGGTCAAAACAGCCCAATTGCTGGGTTTGTCCCTATTTTACCCAGCACTGGGTTGTATTTAACCCAGCATTTTTTAGAGTGTGTGATAAATAATGTCCAAAAAGCCCTTGATGTTAAATCCAAACCACCATGGATGACCTTTAACAGTAAGCACTTGACCCTTAAAACAAGCAGTGATACATATTTACCATTATTCTCCATTGCAATGGACAGATGTAGAAGACTGGATGTGAAAAATGTTCTTGTTTAAAAACCTCAAAATGCAGAGGGTTAAAGCTCAAATATGGTTTCCACTAAACATCTCTGCTTAATAATAATCAAAGCAACCAACTAAAACTTCTCTATCACAAACATTGAGACACTAGAAAAGTAGAAAATATAATTTAAATACCCAAAGATCAAACAAATAACTATAAACAGAATCCGACTCTCATTAAACATTATAGTATATGAATCATTCAATGGACAAATAAACTAAATTAACTTTCAATTACAATATGAAAATGTTTAATCCTCACTACTCACTTAAGCGTCTATATTTTATGACATGGATCATCTTTCGGATCAGAGAGCAGCTTCACATCTGAGCCTCCTAGTGTATTTCCAGACAGATCCAGTTCTCTCAGGTGTGAGGGGTTTGATCTCAGCGCTGAAGCCAGAGCAGCACAACCTTCATCTGTGACGCCACAATCATACAACCTGTAGAGATTAAAGAACATGATGAACTGACACCATCTGCAAATAAAGAATAAGATGTGTAAACAAATGTGAAACAAAATTCATAGTGAATGCAAAACACATAAACATTATAGGACAAACAGTGCTAATTATACAGCATCAATGTACAGAAAAAGACACTGTAAAAGACACTGTTGCTGTTGGCTGCCAGTTTGATCCTGTCACATTCAACCCTTCATCACGTCTCACACACTGACCTCTACAATCATTAGCTCTCACACAGACACATAACAAAAACCACCTCAGCTGCTTTAGTAAGTGTGTCTCACACACTCTCCTGCTTACTGTCAGTGATGAGATTTTGTGAAAAATGACCAATTTTCTTTCTTTGGTAAGAAAGCACATGCTAAAATGATAAATGTGATCATGTTTAATCAGTGTAGTGATTGTTGTCAGTGTGACTTACTGAACGGATCTGGATTCTTTAACCACAGGCAGCAGCTTCAGAAGAACTTCATCTGCTATATTTTGGGCTCCAATAAACCATTTTAGATTAAACTCATCCATCTCCTGCTCTGATGTCAGCAACACATAAACCAGAGCTGATCACTGTGAAGAGGAGAGTTTGATTTCTTACATTTTTTTAGATGTCAAATAATCTTGGATCTCTTGCATCAGTGAAAGATCACCCAGTTCATTCAGACAGTGGAACAGATTGATGGATCTCTCTGGAGAGTGATTCTGCCTGATCTTCTCTTTGATGTACTGAATTGTTTCCTCTTTGTTGTAGGAGCAGCTTCCTGTCTGTGTCAGTAGTTCTCGTAAGAGAGTCTGATTGGACTCCAATGAGAGACCCAGAAGAAAACGCAGGAAAAGATCCAGATGTCCATTCTTAATCTGTAAAGCTTCATCCACAGCTCTCTGATGCAGCTCAGATATTAAATTACATTTCTTCTGGTTTAAAACCTTAGACAGCAGACTTTGTTTGGTTTGGTCAAACACACAGATGTTGTCCTTTATAAAGGAGCGGTGTGCATATAGAGCTGCTAGATGTTCCTGGATGCTCAGATGAACAAAACAGAAGACTTTCCACTCATTCAAGCCAAACTCCTCTCTGAAGATCTGAGTGCACAATCCTGAGTTTCACTCACATCACATAACCTCACATTGGTCTGAAAATCCAGAGACAGACGACACTCATCCAGACCATCAAAGATGAACAACACTTTATATTCACCATTGGATATTTCTATTTGTTTTATTTCAGGGAAAAAGATATGAAGAAGATCTGAAAGACGGAGTGTTTTGTTCTTCATCAAGTTGAGCTCTCTGAAAGGAAGTGGAAATATGAGCTGGACGTCCTGATTCTCTTTCCCTTCAGCCCAGTCCAGGATGAACTTCTGCACAGAGACTGTTTTTCCAATGCCAGCGACTCCCTTTGTCAGCACAGTTCTGATGTCTTTGTTTTGCCCGGTTAAAGGTATATAGATGTCTCTGCATTTGATTGGTGTTTCCTCTGTTGCTGCTCTCCTGGATTGTGTCTCAATCTGTCTCACCTCATGCTCATTACTGATCTCTCCACTTTCACTCTCTGTGATGTAGAGCTCTGTGTAGATCTCATTCAGGAGTGTTGAGTTTCCCTGCGTTGCTGTTCCTTCATGCAGACACTCAAACTTCTTCAACAGATTTGATTTGAATGTGCTTTGGACCAGTTGAAGGTCATGACTGAAAGATTAAAATAATAGATTATAACATGAATTAACAAGGTAAAAGTTTGCCAAATGCCAAGTATGCACCAATACATATTGTAATGTTTACCTCTTTAGGGTTTACTATACAGTATGTTAAAATGTGACACAGAATCATTAGTAAAAGTTTATGTCAGCTTAAGTTTGCTTGTGTAGATGTATTGTTCTGTTCTAGTGATGTGCTGTGACACAGGCTTGAAGGGAAAATATATCGCCAGTGTTTTATCTAAAAGTGTGTTTTTGTAGGATTACGGCATGTGACCATGCCAAAGGAACAGTCTCCAGTAGGATTCAACACCTGCAGAGATGAGAAGTGCACCTGTGAGTCTTATTATAAAAGATACTGTCTTTAAATCACCAGAGAACAAAGAACCAATTGCCAATCACACAAAAAACAGAATGCCATGTTCGGGCATTGCTAAATTTAGCTGTACTATCAGAACCTGTTGAAATTATGTCAACTGACATGCCAATTCACTTCAACATGCCTATGCGTACTGGTGTTTCTGTATCCTAAGTTAGTTTGAGGCTGGATACTCTCGAAATCTACTACAAGAAACAGGACAGACCACTGACCTTTAAACAAGTTTACAATTTACAACAGCTATACAACTGTAATGCGATATTTGACTTATATAGATTATTAAAAAAGGGGGTCTGGTGGATGACACAGAGCGTCCTAAGATTCAAGCACATAGTTTTCAGAACATTGTTTGTAAGAATCAAGCACAGTGTACACACGTCGGTGGCCAGCTCCAACACCAGAGGCTGCTCAACATCCTGCCACCCCTTCACATAGTTTTCCATTAAATTACATTATGTTTGTCCCCAATCATTGTTACTGTACTCACTGACTCCACCCTAGGATGAAGGATACATTGTGTATAGACATTTTTTGCAAACAATTTATTTTGTTGTTGAATTTGCTAATATTAAAGTACATTTTCCCCTGACAATTAGATTCACAGATTTTGACAGAATGACACACCCAGTGTCCTAGGCGTGACACAACTCTGCACTTCTCGTCCTGTGTGCTAACCGGTTTTGCTGTACTGGAATCAAGAAATGTAAACCAAACTGGACTAAAGACAAAAAAACCATTCTTTCTAATATTAAAGTACATTTTCCCCTGACAATTAGATTCACAGATTTTGACAGAATGACACACCCAGTGTCCTAGGCGTGACACAACTCTGCACTTCTCGTCCTGTGTGCTAACCGGCTTTGCTGTACTGGAATCAAGAAATGTAAACCAAACTGGACTAAAGACAAAAAAGCCATTCTTTTAGAAGATGACGGAGGGGGGATCCCCCAGCCTGCCTCTACATCTCATCAGTCACTCTTGTGCTTAAGACAAAAGCCTGGCATGAGATAATGAATCAATTCAGGAGGTGATGTGAAAAAAAAAGTTGTTCATTTAAATTAATTTTGATCTGTATAGTGCTTTTCACAATTATTTTTTTTCAAACCATGTCATACTTTTAATATTTATAATATCTTGTTTATAAATGCACCTCGGTACTCCCTCCTCCTCAATTTACATGAAATCATCCATCGCATTTGAGTTCAGCAGACGACTTAAGGGAGTTGTTCTGGTCCCTTAATTTTTTAGGGTGAAATGGTTACTAAGGGCTTTGTTGAAACACATGACAGAACTTAAGGGATCAGTTAAGCAATTAAGGAGACTGCTTAATGATGACCTTCATACTTTAAGTGGACCCTTAGTTTTTTTCTTGCAAGCCATATTTATATGGGTTTTCTTAACTCAAGGGCTTTATTGCAACCGGGCCCTGGTCTTCAACTGAGTATACTGGTCTCTTTATGGGGTAAAACTGTATTCCCCAACACTGACTTGACAGAAATTTTGTACCTCAGATTTGATGATGTGTGTCTTTCCTCGAATGTTCCTGGAGTGTCCATTGATTGGTCACTAATCATGGGTAAACGGAGATGATAAAATTAATGCAGTTTATTTTATATGTAGATAAATCTCAGACAGACAGAAAGACAGACAGAAATGATGTACCTCAGATCAGATTATGTGTGTTTTCCCTCAAATTTTACTGGCTGATCCATAGACTGCTCACTCTTCATGGACACACAGCTGGACTCTGGTGGGTTTGATATCTGACCCTGGAATCGACTTTAATACAGTAGAGACATTTGAATGGAGATATAGAAGAGATAATCGAGTTTTAATGTGGAGCATATAATCTACACTATGGGGCTGTTGAATGTTTGAATCTGATTTGTAGATGAACAATTATTTTTCAGGAAATGCACAGCTAAAGTAGTTCCAGTCAGGCCTTGACCACTTCCACAGTTCCATATCACTTAACTAAATTATTTAGATAGGGACTTTGGTTATTTAAAAGGTTCTTACAGCCTACACCAGTAAATGAACCAAAACCCACAAAGAAACTAAGCAAACAAATATGACATAAGATAGAAATGACAAACAATTTGCATGTAATTCCTACTAAATCACCTTTTATCTATGGAAAGCAGGGTCTCTCTCTCTCTCCAAATCTTTTCTCGTTGCATGCACAAACATACAGACACACACTCATACACTCATGAAAACACATATGCACAGAAACTGTCCTGTAACATTTTCAGTAACATAGTCGCTTTTTTGGAGCTGTTAAATTTACAGCTATGCTATTAATAGATTACAATAGGCAACAGTGGTTTGAGCGTTTTTCCAGAGACTAGAGCGCAATTAAAGAGATGTGCTAATGTGACTGATGGTGGCCGTCTTGAGAAGCGAGAAAGCTTCGGAAAGCGGCTCATAAAAAGGACGAGGACGTGAATGGTTTTTACAAGTCGGAATGTAAAATTACGGTAATATCGCGTGAACATTTCACATGAAATTCTGTCAGTGTGAGGGGGAGATGTAGGAAGCGTGCCGCGAGGCGCCCAAGAAAATTACAACCACTATAGGCTATATATTTCTGGTCAGTTTAATAAATAATTAATCACAAAACTATCACAAAAATTAAGTATCTTGGGGATGATCGAGGGGCACAAGGAAAATCTCAGACCCGGCCCTGCAGCGGGGGGTGCTGCAGCACCCCTAGTTCCCACGGCCATGCAGTGAGAGATAACAGGAAATCTATTTAATTGAGACAGGAGACAGGAAATGTTATTTTAGCTTCTTAGACGTCTTGGATTCTTAGAAACGCATCTGGAGGACAATGGACATGTATGTTGTATATGCATTATGATTGGATGAGATCAAAGCATTCGCATTTGATGAAGGTATAAATGTTGAGTTGGGGTGTTTCCTCTTTGTCTCACTCTGCAATCAACATGGATGACTGCTGAGCTTTTCTTGCAAGAAAATAAATATTCAAAAGACTTTTGTCTCATACCTTTATTAAAATGGAAAATTGCCACGACACAGATCAACGTGCAACTTATTTTCTCTCCGATATTGTAGCAAGTTAAATGAAATGTGGAGGATATAAACTGTGACAAGATGGTTTACGGTGACAGGATGCGTGTAATTATGCGACAGAGCGGTCCGTTAAAGACACAATTGTATGACGTGATACCATGTCCCAAAGCTTGCCTGCTCTTCTACTACACACTCAAAAGTGTGTACTTTTTCTTCACCAAAAAAGTACATACTTTAAGGTTATAGTATAAGAAGGCACATTGGGACACAACAGCACTAATTTCAATTACCCCTACCAAACTGACAGCACGCATTAGTGGGTCTGTTAAAACTCAATGGGCTCAGGGGAGGCGAGAGGCGCGGACTCCCGCTGTATCTTTACCTGCTGCTGGTGTCGCTGTTGGACAATGTTTCTTTAGAAAAACTAGTGATTTATACACTTTTTAATGTTATATTTTGTAATATTGGCATTGTTTTATTTTTGTACTACAATTTTTTTTTCTCATCCAATGTTTTGAGGAGACACTGCCTCCCTTGCCTCCTCGGAGGAAACGCCCCTGCTACGCCTTCTTGGCAGCCCCTCACCACACCCTGACAATGCATTTATACTTCTGCCAGCAGTGAACAACAGTGATGAACTGATGGCACATGGTACGAGCATTACAGAAAACAAGAGAGCACTAACAAAGAAATAAACCCTTAGTGTAGCATGCGGTGCCTTGTCCGTGTCGTTGCTCGGTGGACTCGTGCAGGTAAACTCACGGGTCTTTACCCGAGTAGGTCTTCACACGAGAACTCTCGCTTTAGTAATACTTGCTAAGTAGGTACTACTTGGCTGCTGAGTCCACCTCTATCATTAACAGCTCAAAGCTCTAAACCAGCAACAATTATCAAATCTTACCTTAGCCTTCTTAAAAGTCCAGTTTAAACCCCTTACTAACAACAGCTGCTAATCCAGGTCAACCAATCACAGTAAACTCACTACAGCTACTTGCATACAACTGTAATACAGATCTTGTGCATGTTTCAGACAGGAACAGGTTCATGAAGATGTGTTCAGCCCATTAGAGGTAAAAGCAGAAACAAATGAGGGGGGCTTCTGGTTATGGCGCTTTTCTTAGATTTGATCCCTTTCTTATTTAAGCGTCGTCCATAGTTTGATTTCTAAGTAAATGTTGTTCAAGATGTCGCCTAAACCAGCAAAGCAGAAGCTGAAACCTACAGGCAAGTGATATCCTACAGGCAATATCTCACTGAAAGTCAACATGGCCTCTCAGTTTGAAACCTTCCTTTCAGCTGTACAAGATGTCAAGAATCAAGTTGCAGAGTGTTTCGGGAGACTGACGCAGACTGAGGAACGCATTTCTCAGAGAGAGGATGCGGTTACTACACTTCAATCGATGACCAGCGCTCTCAAAAAGAAAGTTACTTCGCTTACCTGGAAGGTGGATGACCTGTAGAATCGCAGTTGGCAGTCCAACCTAACGCTGTTAGGTTTACCAGAAAAATCAGAGGGCAGTGACGCATGTGCATTCTTAGAAAGCTGGTTACCTGAGGCACTGAAAATGGAACCACTGCGAAAGCCCCTGGCCATAGAGAGAGCACACAGAATTGGGGATGTGCGATGGTCTGCTACGGACAAGAACTCAACCCTGAGAGTGATGATCATGAAATTTTTGGACTACAGAGACAAGGAGCGTGTAATGCATGCGGCCAGAGCGAAGAAAGATGTACTGTTCCAAATTCACAGAGTCATGTTCTTTCCAGACCTTTCTGCTGAGGTAAACAAGCAACGAATACAATTAGACAAAGTCAAGAGGAAGCTACGTGCCAAGGGCCTGCCATGTAAACATCTATGACTGTATAGTTTCATAAGTATCATGATAAGTGTCTATGAAGAGTCTCTTCTCGATCTGAATGGTTCTCTCATCTCATTCTGCATCTAGGTTGTGTGTGGTTTTTTTTGTCTTCCATATTGGATCAGATTACAGACATTGAGAAATAACCTGCAGGAAACAGCAGTTTGTTATTAAACGCTGATTTAGATTCAAATTGATCAGCAGAATCAGTGGAAGCAGAACACGTTTTGAGGAGGAGGGTAAATATCTGAGACGACTATGAAATATTTTAATCTGGAGATCTGGTAGACTGGTATTAGAGCTTTTGCATAATTCTTCTGACACATCAAAACTGAAATGTAATGACAATTTAAGATAAAACAAAGATGATAAAAACTACAAAATCATTTAACTTTACTTTCAGAGTGCAGATACCAAGTCAATGAATATATATATATATTTTTTTTTTTACTTTTATTGTAATTACTGTAATAAGAATTAAACAGAAAATACACAGAGTGTCACAAACAACTGGCAATATTGTGTAAAATGTGGTACCAGTACAAATGTCATTTCTGAAGAACAAACAAAAGGTTTTCTTGTTTGACTTCAAATCAAGGACTGGATCATTCTGTAAAGTTACACAAACATGTGTGTGATGATCACTATGGGTTTGTGTCTGTTGATTCGGTTGAATGTGATGTCTGTCTGTAGAGGCTCTTTATTCAGCTGATCCAACATCTAAAACCTATAAGTAAAACACAGACAGTCAATGTGTGTGACATTATATGCATTACCCACTTTAGAAGAACTCAAACAATTTGCATTATTAGTCAGAGATTATAAACTAACCATGTGTTGAACGATTTTTTTTTTAGCATCCAAACCACCCTACATGATGATCCCTCACCCTTATCCATAATTTTGTATGGCTGTCCTCTTTCTGTTACTGGTTCAGTTTTATGACAATGAAAGTAGTGATAATTATTTACCATTATCTTCTATTGCAATTGAAATTCAAAATACATAATTTCATGCGTAAAAAGACTATGTTTATATATGCCCCAGTAACGTAATTATTTCCCAATGTTATCACATTAAGATGTTTAAGATGACACAAGCAAACATCTTCACTCTCGTTTACATGCATTTGTCATTACTCTGATCTTTTGCTAAGAAGTGTAGTTATTTTTACCGCCATTATTCACAAACCCCAATGCACAGCACAAATGATGAACTCACATACAGTAGATTTGTTATTGGCCACTGTTTTAATCTACTTATGTGAAATGCTAAACATTTCTATGGACGTATTGGGTGGTTATTTGTCGCTGTGATGAACATCTAAATGTGACAGCAGTGCCTCTGCAAACAGGGTTACCTACACTGCCAATGCACTCTTCACGCAGTCTCTGGATGAAGATAAGGAGCAGAGACTAGTGACAGAGTTGTTGACAGAGTTCAGTGATTCGAAGTGGAGGAAAAACTTCAGAATAATGTCACAGAGTTCATTCATGGAGTTGTGTGAACAACACACGTCATATCTGTGTACATCTAAGCACACACACACTTTAGTCAGACCGGTAATAATGCGATTAATGTGTTTACATGCCTGTTTGTTGCTATTAAAATCGGCATAGTCACATATTTTACTACGTTTATGGTTGCTACAATAATGAGCTTAATCGCATGAATTTGATTGAAGTATTGTGTTTGCATGAATACAGTAAATCTCATTATAACCGCATTATGAGGGTGCATGTAAAAGTAGTCAATGATCAAAGCAAAACACTGTATTGTTTTTAAATGTAAAGGCACATTAATATACTTAATTCTTAATATAAACAGAATTAAATCCTTATTAAGCATGTTTATACAGTGTAAGTAACTATTACATAGAAAGTAACCTAAGAAGAAGAAACTATATTAACTTTCAATTAAAATTCAAACATTTTAATCACCACTACTCACTCAAGCAGATTATAATGTGGATCGTCCTTCAGATCAGAGAGCAGATTCACATCTGAATCTCTTAGTTCATTTCCAGTCAGATCCAGTTTTCTCAGGTGTGAGGGGTTTGATCTCAGAGCTGAAGCCAGAGCAGCACAACCTTCATCTGTGACTCCACAATAACTCACCCTGTAGAGAACAATGACACTCTTCAGTCTCTCAGTTCAGGATCTACAGCTCAGATCAGCAGCAACTTCACAATCAGAAAGAGAGACTTAATCCATGACATGATTAACAGATCCAGTCTAAAGTTCAGACCTGCTTCTACATGTGCTTGAGGGAGTTTCAACATCAAAACCTAAAATAAAACTCCAGAAAGGTGTACAATATGTGACCTTTAAATAAATTAAAAGATTTTGATTTTGAGTACCCTAAAATCCTCAACATATCTGTATAATATAAAGCAGTCGTAACATCTTTGCATCATCCTGTTTATACTTACTGTAAAGATAGTGAAATTAAGTCAGAGACTTTGGAAAGAATCTCATGACATATTAAACATCCTCTTTGATAGGGATGCACGATATTATCGGACCAATATCGGAATCGGCCGATAATGGCTTTAAATGTAAATATCGGCATTGGCCGATATGAAAAATGATGCTGTTGCCTACTTCTAATAAAATGAAAGCAAAATACACAATTAATATTTAGACTGTGTTTCTGATTAAATAAAGCAGTAATTGATGCCATAAAATCATGAGTATGTTTTGATTTAAAGGTCAGAAGCTTACATGAAAAAAAAAATCACAAACATGACACTTATATTTAATAATTTTATATATATTAATAATAATAATAATTAATGCATTTAGCAGATGCTTTTATCCAAAGCGACTTACAGTGCATTCAGGCTATACATTTTTTACCAGTATGTGTGTTCCCTGGGAATCAAATGACCCTTTGCTGTTAACACAATGCTCTACCACTGAGCCACAGGAACATATACTGATTTATTCATTAATGTGTAATATGTTATTTTTTTAAACAAATTATGAGCTCTAAAAGATTTTGAGAATTTTTACAACTCGTTTGCTTTAGACCATTAACAAATGTTAAATCATAAAATAAAATGTTATGGTTACCACTGCATCTTTCTGGAAAAAAAAATGCAGTGATTAATATATAGTTTATTTATTGTTATTTTCAAATCTTCAATGTACTGTCATTATAAAATAACTTTATTATTGTTTATTTAATTCTAACAAATAAGTTCTTGTTAAAAACTAACCAAAATTAAAAATAATTATATATCAGTATCGGCATCGGCTATTGGCCAAAATGAGTTGAAAATGATCTGCATATCGGAAAAAATCCAATGTCGTGCATCCCTACTCTTCGATTATCTGACAAGACACTTTTTTAGTCTTAATTAGTTTTGGTTTTAATTTGGTTCATTATTCATAAAAGGAAAATGAAATGTTGACACATTACAACATACAATCTTACCACAGTTTTTCCAGTTTACAGTGAGGATCCTTCAGTCCATCAGAGAGCAGCGTCACTCCTGAAGCTCCTAGTTTATTTCCAGTCAGATCCAGTTTTCTCAGGTGTGAGGGGTTTGATCTCAGAGCTGAAGCCAGAGCTGCACAACCTTCATCTGTGACTCCACAATAACTCAAGCTGTTTTTTAGATCCACAGAAAATATTGTGAAAAATATGGAATTTTTTTCATTAAATCATTCATCACTCGCTCTACATCAAATGTGATTTATATGTTAATTTGTCCAAAAATGTTTATTGGAAAATCCATTTGTCCATTACAAACTCATATTAGTGAACATAGTCAAACCAAAATTTATTCAGACACCTTCAACATTTCACACAATCACAGTTTATTCGCTATAGTTTAGAAAATGGTAACAAGAACTCGGCGTTAAACTGTGTCAGAACAAATTCATCTTGAAAATGTCAGATAACACTTAAGCAAAACATTGTCAGGTCAAAGTGTCTGAATATTCTATGGTCCCAAATTTGTATCAGTTTTACTGGTAGTCCACTGTATGAAGAATTGTTGGGTATAATATGTCATAGTTAACTTTATTGTGCTATCCTCACTTACATAAATGAACTACAGTGTCCTGCACCCACTAGTAAAAAACATCAAAAATTATATCTGGTGTATGAATAATTTTTGGTTTGACTGTAAATCTGCCATTGGGAGATGTGATGTGAATTCGCCAATTGCTAGACATTTCCATTACATTAGTCGTGAAATTCATGAAAAAGAGTTAACTTGTATAGGTATTAAAAAAGTAACAAACCATAGAAGAGGTGGAAAAGTAGAAAAAATACTTTTGCAATGTGAAGCTTACTGGATACATCAATTAAAATCCATGTCCCCTTTAGGTCTTAATGAAGATTTTAATCTCTCTCGTTTTCTTTAATTATGATTTGTGTATGTATCAGTATTGTCATTTTTTTTCTTCATGTTGTAAAAACTTTTATTCTGTTCTGTACATTAAAAGTGGAGGACGATGTAGATTAATGAACGACCTAAGTAGCCTGATGCGTCGGATCGCCCTCTGCTCTTTCTCTAATTGAAGGTTTGAAAAAATGGTTGTGTTTGGATGTTTTGTGACTTGAAGGTTATGGTTTGATCATTTGTGTGTGTTAATGCACTGAGTGTTTTGTAATGTTGATGGGATTTTGGAGTTTGTCTGTTTGTTAGGATGTATCGACTTGAGATTGCTGATTTAGTCTGTTAAACGCTTGTGATAGGATGCACCTGTAATGAGAGTTTCCACATAATGCTCATTTATACCATTTCTTTTAAAATAAACTTGTTGTATGTCAAACATTTAAAAAAAAAAAAGTAAAGTTTTGGAAGGATGTGGAATCTTATATTGAGGATGATTAATTAAAACAATTGTGTATTTTAAAGATACAAAAGAAATTAACGAAATAAAGATATTATTCAGATAAATCATAAATATCATGGGATTAAAGGAAACAGTAAGTAAAGACATTAACATATAAAAGTGCAAAATACAGTACAGTTAATACTTTTACTGGGAAAACAGACTACCATATGCATGAAAATGTGACTTTTTGTAAACCATAATTTTATATATATTACTTCTATTCAGATTTTTTGGTTATTTCGGTCCATAAACTCAATCAAATATATTATCATCATAATATCATAATTTCAAAATTTGCATTCAAACAGTCTCTCTACCTTTTTAGTCTGCCTGTTCAACAGTCAAACAACAGAAATTGTCATTCAACAATATCTCATTAACTTAAATAATTTATTCAACATATAATTTATATATAATCTTCCTTTAAGTAACAACTGTATTGCATTAAAAGTTTTTGCAGGTAATGCATTAAAGGTTTTTTTTGTTTTACCAGCTCACACATAAACTGCATTACAAGTCTCTGAAACATTTGAGGTAGTGAAGAGAATCTAAGTAAATCCATAGCCTACAATATTCATTGAAATGCTTACATACTTCCATATTGTTTTAGGAAATGTTTATATTTGCATTTGATGTTATGAGTTCTCTCCACATCTTTCCAGTCAATGTTGCCTTGCCTTAAGTTCCAAAAACATGTGATGCATGTCATGTGAAATGGGATCAAGCAAAGTAAATGCAAAATTTTGCTAGAGCTGCGATGATGCCATTTTTGTTGCATGCAACCAAGCAAATTTTGTAATAGTGCTTGGTTCATTTCAGTAACAGAAAATGTCAGAATAATTAAATTTTATGTGAATATCCCCAAATCCTTATCGGATGCAAAATTCACTTTTACATGATGTTTGCATATAATGTGTCTTAGCAGTGAGTGGACACAACCACCCTACAATGATAAAAATCCATTAACTACTTTTTTTAATCCCCCAAAAACCTAAACAGTCTCATAAGAGTCTTCAATTTTCTCCCGACATCTGAGCCACTGAGGACGCAGTGGATTAGTTTTGTTTTTGATGGTAATGCGCCACCGAATACACCTACATTCGCTTATGTCTGTGCAAACAATTTTACTCCAGACTGCTTTCTGAACGAGGGACATTTTTTTTTGCTAAAAAGATCAAACTCAAGGATGGATCAATAACCACTGTTCGTGATCCAGCTGCACCTCCAGAAGAAGTAAGTCTCACACTTCATATTTTTTATGATTATTTGGAAATCGCCTTTCCTCTTCCAAAGAAGAGAGGGGCGGGTGAGCAGAGCTCATTATTAGACATACACCCAAATGGGTTTTGTTCATACTGACCATAAGAGCAAAATGGAGGAGGATGTTAAAACATTCATACAATCTTACCAAAGTGTCTCCAGTTTACAGTGAGGATCCTTCAGTAGATCAGAGAGCAGATTCACTGCTGTGTCTCCTAGTTTATTCCATGACATATTTAGTTCTCTCATGTGTGAGGGGTTTGATCTCAGAGCTGAAGCCAGAGCAGCACAACCTTCATCTGTGACTCCACAATTACTCAACCTGTAGAGAACAATGACACTCTTCAGTCTCTCAGTTCAGGATCTACAGTTCAGATCAGCAGCAACTTCACAATCAGAAAGAGAGACTTAACCCACGACATGATTAACAGATCCAGTCTAAGGCTCAGACCCGCTTCTACATGCTGCTTGAGGAGGTTTAATATCATAGAAAAATTCAGAATATTTTAATTTCTTTATGCGAGTACCACAAAATATACAACACATCTGTATATAACATGAAAACATACTGGAAAAAAAAAACACATACTGAAAAGAATTCTGTAAGATAGGAATCAGTGAATATTACGAATATTGATTATTATTTGTATATTATTTTTTATCTCTTTTCTGACTTGTCCCAGACTACAGATTTCTTCTATAGCTGTGCTAGTTTTATGTCATATACTGCATGTGCTTACTTAAAACAATTAACATTTAAATAAATGTTTCATGCAATTATTATTTATTTAGCAAGTACAGGCAGCCTCCACTTTGCATCAGGGTCTTGATGTCACATTTGTATGCAAATTTTGTGATATCACATTAAAAACAAATTCTGTCTTTAAGTGCATATGTACATTATGCTCCTGCAGACAGCGGCAGTCACTTCTGGAGGCACCACAACATTCTGCGTCATGTTCTGCAATTTTCACTGGCACATGCCACTGAAAACTGGATGTGGCACTAAACATAGCGGCATGTGCCAGTTACTTCTGTGTGTAAGATGCCATGACACTTAATGTAAATACTGCCTCTCGATACAAGTTATTAAAAACAAATTCTGTCTTTAAGTGCATATGTACATTATGCTCCTGCAGACAGCGGCAGTCACTTCTGGAGGCACCACAACATTCTGCGTCATGTTCTGCAATTTTCACTGGCACATGCCACTGAAAACTGGATGTGGCACTAAACATAGTGGCATGTGCCAGTTACTTCTGTGTGTAAGATGCCATGACACTTAATGTAAATACTGCCTCTCGATACAAGTTATTGTTTTATATTTTTTTTATGACATAGTCAAGCAAAAACACGAACAAGAGTGCTGATTTTCCCGAATATCAACACGAATTGCAGATGTAATACTGATTTTATACAACAGTTCAATAAACAAGAAGCGATTATTTCTAGTTATATTTTAGACACATAGAATTATTGATATTGTACGCTTCTTATAGCATATTTTATTCACTTGCAGTTGCCAGTTTACATGTAACATCAGATGCAGTTTCTGTGTCACTAGCAGTGCAAAGATTTTGTTGATACTTATTTTATTTGATTGGTAACAGCCACATAGTGTCTTATTCTAATTGAAATGATGTTATTAACAAAATAATTTTTGTCAAGATGGATCCTACATTTCTCTCATAATTGCTGAAATTATTTAACCATTTAATTATATAAGCTATTTAAAAATATTTATTAGTACCACTGCGTGTGTGTCATTCTTGGAGAGATGATTTACCACAGTGTCTCCAGGTTACAGTGAGGATCCTTCAGTAGATCAGAGAGCAGCTTCACTCCTGAATCTCCTAGTTTATTTCCAGTCAGATCCAGATCTCTCAGGTGTGAGGGGTTTGATCTCAGAGCTGAAGCCAGAGCAGCACAACCTTCATCTGTGATGCCACAATGATTAAACCTGTAGAGAACAATTATACTTTTTACTCTGACAGTTACAGCTCAGATAAGCAGGAACTTCACAATCAGAAAGAGAGACTTAATCTATAGCAGAGTCGGTGGTTAGGCTAAGGCTGAATATTCGGTCTGTCTGAATATTCGGTTCTGACTGGCTGGAAGGTGTGTGTTGCCAGTGTAATGCACAGGCAATTCCAGTCAGTTTAATCACTGTTCGATATTAACCCTGGACACAGATTTGCAGTAACATGGATTTAACTTTATCTACTAGAGCCAATCATTTCAGAATAAATCTTTTACAACCTTTTCTTGAGTACCCAGAACAAGATAAACATCCTCCAAATGAAGGCATGAAATGACATTTGCATTAAATAGGATCTTAGACCTGGGGAGTTTCACAGCCTATTGACGAAATACGAGAAAATTTAGTATGAAAGGCCCTGAGAAAGAGTTAAAGTATTCCTAAACTCTCTGACCTTTATTACCTTTTTTAGTCTATTTCTATGGGGATGAGACCATTGTACCAGTCGCACTGAGACATTTCAAATGATACCAAATATGATTGTGAAAATCACTTTGGGTTCACGCAAAACATTGCATTTTGAGTGAACTGAATTAAAGGAAGGATCAGTAAGGGCAATTGACAACGGTCATTATCAGGAAATATGACAATGTTATGACTGACCAGTCAGAATCCAGTATTCCATAGAGTCGTGTAATAAATGATTTGAATGCATGACGTGGAGGCAAAGAACAACTCGATGTGAAGAGAAATGTGTGTGTGTGTGTGTGTGTGTGAATTACCTGCGTCTCCACAGCATCTCTCTACTAATAGTGAACCTTTAACTGTAATTACTTATAAACAGCAACGTTACCACCTCATCATAGCTTTTTAGCATGGGCAGCCTATTAAATAGTATCAGACATAACCTCTGACTGAAGATCAGACTGGTGAGTTTGTGACCGTGAGATCCATGTTAACAGCCAACGCAAGATAACATTGAAATCAAAATGAACAAGCTCAATTTAAAGTATAGAATAAAAAAGAATAATCAAGTGTCAGAATAAATTATTTTTAAAAAGAACAATAATTAAAATGGCATTTGAATCTAAATTTAGATTTACTTGTAATTAAAGAACAAACTGCAATAACACACGTCTTACACACAAATGACATGGAAAAGACAGAATGCTTTTAAATAAATTAATGAATAAATTAATACTTACTTCAACATAAACTAATGATTAGTGAAGGCATGAACTAATTAAGAATGAGTAACCCTAACAGGGCAATTTTTTAGTCTTTAGTTTTTGTTTATTTTGTTCATTATTGACCATATGAAGAAAATGAATGAGAATGTTGACATTTATACAATCTTACCACAGTGTTTCCAGTTTACAGTGAGGATCCTTCAGTCCATCAGAGAGCAGATTCACTCCTGAGTCTCCTAGTTCATTCAATGACAGATGTAGTTCTCTCATGTGTGAGGGGTTTGATCTCAGAGCTGAAGCCAGAGCAGCACAACCTTCATCTGTCACACCACACTTACTCAACCTGTAAAGATTGAAGATGCATGGTGAACTGATACTAGCTGCAGTTATAGAATAAAATGAGTTTATTAAACGTTTGGAGAGAGATTACATCTGTTAGGGGAGGAGCCACTCAAATATTTGCAGCAGCAGCCCCTCGGAGTTCAATTTGACCTATTGTCCATAATTGACCAGCACAAATAGAAATTATAACAATTGGTAAATCTGCTAAAAGACAAAACCATCCAAGTAAAATTAATTGTTTTATATATTCAAAAATACAAATGTATCTAAAATAAAAAGAAATTTGGCCCCAGACAAGCAAACTGAACAGCAGTGCTCATTGTACATATTGTACACATACAGGATTGCAGAACTTGCCCTGAGCATGTATGTCAAGCAGTGTGTGTGAAAGAGAGAGAGGGAGAGAAAGAGAGAGAGAGAGAGAGTACACATTTCAGCTTATGAATGGTGTTTTGTGTTGTAAGTGTTTGTTGCACATTTTGATGCCTTGATGACAGTTTCAGGGGCTCCCACTTAAAGCACTGTGGCTCAAGGCCTGCCATTTTCACCATCATGATGGATGATAGCGTTCCGTCCAGAGCCAAACTGTTCCTAATTTTGGTTTTGTTCCAACCCACCATGGAGAACACTCTCTCTGCATCTGCATTTGAGTGGGGAAGCCACAGTGCTTTAAGTGGGAGCCCCCGACCCCTGTCATCAAGGCATCAACATGTGCAACAAACACTTACAACACAAATCACACACACACACACACACACACACACGTTGGTTTTTATGGTTTACGGGGACTCTCCATACACTGTAAAAACTAAAGGTACCTTAAATATCCCTTTGAGTACTCAATGAACTTCAAAATGTATTTTAAGTGCCTCAAAGTTCTTTTTCTCATAATAGGGTTCCTGGAGGAACCATTACAGTCTTCGTAGTTCTTTCAGCAACTCATGGGAACAAAAGGTTGAAGCATTTTGTTTCCAGTTCTGAGGTTCTGGAGTCAACATTTCATTACACTGAGACCTTGGAGTGCTTTGGAGGTTATTGGAGGAACTCAAATAAAAATAAAAAAAGGAGTTACTGTAAGATCTGTAAACATTTAAGTGGTTCCTGGAAGATCTTTCTTGTAAAAGCCTGCATCTTAAGGAACCCAGAGATTCCTGTGACAACAATGAAATAGGACTGATTATTATTATTTTCATTTACTTTATCAGAATAGTATGGAACGTGGTGAGTTTTGTGACACTTGCCATGTAAAAACAAAAAACGTGGGCATGATTAGAAAAGACTAAATGGTTTCATGCTTGTTCTGTTCAGTACGACAAAGATATCGCTTTCCTCTGTGGACATTCAGACTAATGTTTTATTGTGAATATGAGATTGAGCTGAAGAGTGAATGCTGTGTCAGATGCAGGTCATCACACTCGCTCAGTCCATATCTCTCTCATAATACTCTACTCCAATAATACGCTGTTTTTAATACAGTAATACAATAAACTTTCAGTGAAGCAAGTCAACATTCCTTCGTTACTAGTTCTAAAGTAACGTTATCGAATTAGTAACGGATCTTGAGCTCAGCTGTTAAACTCTCAAACTGAGATTTGAATCCGTGGCGGAAGGAAGTAGTTCTGCAAAAAAGAGGGTTTTTAAAGACACTCCATTGTTTCTTTTCTTATTTACACACTCGTGCCATCAAACTGTTGTATAAACGCAATATCACACAAGTAGCAGTGCGTTATGGCTGTATATCAGCACACTGTGATTACACACACACACTTAGTGTTAATTTTGTTAACGAAGACTATGACGAAAAATTTTCTTTGACAAGCTTTTTTCACATGACTAAGACGAGATGAAGACGAGGAGATAATAAGATCAATGAACGATAATTAAGACTATATCAACATGTAATTTCGTTGACGAAATAAGACGAGACTAAAATGTATTCAAAAAGTTAAAAACATTACCAAAACCTATTTTTATTTTAATCAAAAAAGGAGACAAAATGTTATTGCGGACTGCTCTACATGCCTCAACTACGAGAGATTTCATGAATGCGGTTGCCAGATATCAAGAGTTAAAGTCCCCGAATCAGAGCTTCGCTGTTACATTGATACATTTTCTGCCCAGTGTGTGTTGCTTATTTTAAGCAATCTGGCAACCAT
>NW_015639767.1:48297-53397 GCF_001515625.1 Sinocyclocheilus rhinocerous | reverse complement strand
GGTCTGTGTTCTGTCATGAGATCTCGACTATATTGTTTGCGATTGTGGTCGCTGAATAAATGCACTCAGCCGCTGTTGTTTTAATAGAGAAATAGACTATTGCAATTATGGAATTAGTGGAATTATTAGGAATTTCACTGTTATGTTTTTCGTTTGTTTTAGCTGTTTTCATAATGTAGACAGAGAGATTGCATACGTCTTTGGTATTCAATTATATACACTAGATGAGGTAAAATACACCATGTATGTGTCCACATTCTATTGATTTGTGCTTACTGGAGAAAGTGCAATACCTGAAATTTCTCAAATTACAACAATCATTACGATTATAATTTTGAAGATTTCATTGACTAAAACTTGACTAAAATGCTCATACATTTCATTGACTTAAACTTGACTAAACAAAAACAGGACAAGGTTGTCTAAATATGATAATTAAAATGTACATTTGAGTAAGACTAAGACTAAATAAAAAATGGCTGCCAACTAACAAGGACATTTTAACACGGGACTAAGACTAAAATGAAAATAGCTGACAAAATTAACACTAACACACACACACACACACACATAAAATATATAAAACTCTCAGGATGCTTTCATTTCACTTCACAGCTGATCGCCCTTGTAATGCCAGACCACATATGACCAGATGTGTTCAAGAACTTGCAAGTGCCTTGTTGGAAGAGTGAAGTAACATCTTACAGCAAGAACTAGCTATTTTTTTCAGTCCATTAAGATGAGTCACTACATACTGACTGCTACTTTACTGACTGCTACTTTTGATACTGGCCCCCGCTCTTTTCAGGGACTCATTCAATTTCTGTTCGTCATATGTCTGTGAAATTTGTTCCGCTTATGTCTCAGTTGTTGAATCTTTTTATGTTCATACTAGGGATTTCAAATCGATTAATCGCGATTAATCACGTCCAAAATAAAAATGTGCTTACATAATATATGTGTGTACTGTATATATTTATATGTATATATGAATACACATACATGCATGTATATATTTAAGATATATATATATATATATATATTCATATTTATGTATGATTTATATTATATAAATATAAATACATATTTGTTAAATATATACATGTGTGTATGTGTAGTTTTATATACATATAAATACATTCAGTACACACACAAATATTACGTAAACAAACTTTTATTTTGGTTGTGATTAATCCCTAGTTCAAATATTTACACATAATAAGAAATTTGATTTGAAAAAAAGCTGTTGAAAGTAGGAGAAGGTTTCTTTTTTGCTGAGTTTATATATAAAATAAAGAAATAAAATAAATAGACCTATACAAAATATGTTCCACTTAAATAATGAATGCATAACAAAAGAAAGAAAAAACTGTGCCTAGTGTTTTGGTTCATTTGTAAAGGCTCCACAAGTTCAAAAAAATGTGAGATGGCAGAAAGCGCATCCTGTTTGTTGTCCTTTTACAAAAGGACAGCATTTAGTTTTTATTGTGTGAGTGCACACATATAGAAATAAACCCTTTACTGTTTCAAATTATGTCTAACTTTTATCTATATGACCAAAAGTATTTCCAAAAGTACCAGAGCCTCGCACGCACACACAACATATTGTTGATAGCACTGCTAACTTGTCATAGCAGCCCATCATCAAACTAAAATATCTTTGGGGGCTCAAGCCCCTGCCCTTTTTCCAAATTTAATCAAAAGTGCCCCTCTCTCAACAATTATCTTCAATAATATTGTGGTCAATAAAACAAAATGCATTTGAATTATAATTATTATGTAGGGATATCAAAATTAACACGTTAATTGTGCGGTTAATTTTTTTTTCAGTTTAATGCATTAAAAATATTTAATGCAATTAATGCAGCATCCATTTTTTCCCCCTGCGTTACAGTAGACTATATGAACAAGCTATCAAGCACAATAAGATGCAAAAGAGAAGTTAATTCGGTACTGGCACACTGTCTGTGAAGCAGCTCTCTGTCTACAGTCTTAAAGGGTTAGTTCCCCCAAAAATGAAAATTCTGTCATTAATTACTCACCCTCATGTCGTTCCAAACCCGTAAGACCTCCGTTCATCCTCAGAACACAAATTAAGATATTTTTGATGAAATCCGAGAGCTTTCTGACCCTGCATAGACATCAATGCAACTGAAACGTTCCCATGCCCAGAAACGTCTCTTGATAATGGCAGAAGAAGGTAACTCGAGGGAGAAGAATTGTTGAATAATGTCGTTATTTTTGTTTTTTTTGCACACAAAAAGTATTCTCGTAGCTTCATAAAATTACAGTGGAACCACTGATGTCACATAGGGCTGCACGATTAATAGAAATTAAATCGCAAAGGCGATAAATTGCGATTAGGCAGAAGCTGCGATTGTCATGCGTATCTTTCAGTGAAGCATGGTTCTGTGATCAGCAGTAAATCTCCATCCAAAGGCCAGAGGGCACTCTCGCGTGGAAACTCCAAATACGCCTGGCAAAAGAAACCCAGGAAATGCCTATCGAAGCTGTCTTAACCGCGGCTTGTGTACTGCATCATCTCTGTGTCTGTCACGCGACTCTGTTGCCCTTTCGGGCCTGAGACATTATTAACTGTCTTAATATTTACTTTGAAAGCTGAAGCTGCGATTATGGTAAGAGCAGTTACATTTCCGACGCGTGCTTGTGGTGTTCGGCCAATCACAATGCACTGGGTCAGCTGGCCAATCAGAGCAGACTGCGCTTGTCAAAGGAGGGGGCTTTGTTGAAAACTACGCGTTTGAGAGAGGCGGGGCATAGAGGACCTACAATAATGTACAGTATTTGAAAAATAATGTGTTTTTTGAACATTAAAGCATGTCAACATATTCTGTTACACCAAATACACAAAATAATGATCTTCAAAATAGCATCATATGACCCCTTTAATCAGAAATATCTTAATTTGTGTTCTGAGGATGAACGAAGGGGTCTTACGGGTTTGGAATGACATGACAGTAAGTAATTAATGACAGAATTTTCATTTTTGGGTGAAATATCCCTGGAAGTAGTTGAAAAGTCATAAATGACCATTTTCCAAGAGTTGGGAGAAAATCGGATGTCATTGTGTGTCTGACGTGCGTCAGGTTTTAAAGTGACAGCACTGCTTTTAAAGTGAAACCTTCTGCAGTCTGTCATTGATGTCAATGACATCAAGAGAAATTACTCACTGCTCTTCGTTGATTAACTTTTGTAGCTTGAATAAAGATTAATTTATATTCAATTTATAGTTTATGCATATACAATTTATAGTTTATGTGAAGATTGTTTTAAGTTCACTTAAATTAAAAGTTGTTATATTTTTCAAAGCCTTTTAAATGTTAAAAATAACAGCTTTCAGTTATACCATTGTAATGGTATAATACAATGTAATTAGCTGTTAAATTTTCCCGAAGATTTTCCCAATGATGAACTGCCTTTAACTGAAAAATTAGTGTTTACTATTGTAATTTTTGCATTATTGACACACTATTTTCCTAATTAATGCTGTTCAGTTGCTTTGACACAATCTGTATTGTTAAAAGCGCTATATAAATAAAGGTGACTTGACTTGACTTAATGCTAGGAGGTGAGATGAGGCGGATCCACATGCAAGCCGAGTTTAATAACAAATGAAAAAACTAACAAAACACAGGAACACAAGAGAACAGGAAACTACAAGCTGGGAACAAGGAACACGAGCATCTACAGAAAACACAACAACTGACAAACAGCCCCTGGCCCTTTAATCGCCGACCCTAAAGTGCCCTTTCGGTCCGATCTAGGTGCCTTCAGACTGCGATCTACCGAAATTGATAAAGTAGAAGTTGTTGCATTAATTGTAAGTAGTGTTTACATACTGCATATTGATATAACGCATACCATTTAATGAAACTATCATTATTGGTTAAATGAAGCCCAAGTGCCACCAACAGGCCTATTATGTAAAGTGCAAGCAGTTCAAGTTCAAAAACACGTGAATGACTTTATTTTTATTTACGTGAATGTTTAATTTTACTTTAGTAATTGTTCAACTGGAATTACTCCATATATAAATGCCCCTTTTTACGTTTGAGCCCCTGCCCCCGAGGTACATCCCTGATGTGATCATGTTTTATCAGTGTAGTGATTGTTGTCAGTGTGACTTACTGAACTGATCTGGATACTTTAACCACAGGCAGCAGCTTCTGAAGAACTTCATCTGCTGTATTTTGAGCTCCAATAAACCATTTTAGATCAAAGACATCCATCTTCTGCTCTGATGTCAGCAACACATAAACCAGAGCTGACCACTGTGAAGAGGAGAGTTTGGCATCTCTTATTTTTCCAGATCTCAGATAATGTTGGATCTCCTGCATCAGTGAATCATCACCCAGTTCATTCAGACAGTGGAACAGATTGATGGATCTCTCTGGAGAGCGATTCTGCCTGATCTTCTGTTTGATGTACCGAATTGTTTCCTCTTTGTTGTAGAAGAAGCTTCCTGTCTGTGTCAGTAGTTCTCGTAAGAGAGTCTGATTGGACTCCAATGAGAGACCCAGAAGAAAACGCAGGAAAAGATCCAGATGTCCATTCTCACTCTTTAAGGCATTAATCACAGTTGTCTTATGCAGGTGAGATATTGAATTATATTTCTTCTGGTTTAAAGCTTTGGAGAAGAGACTTTGTTTGGTTTGGTCAAATACATTGATGTCGTCATTTATAAAGGAGCGGTGTGCATATAAAGCTGCTAGATGTTCCTGGATGCTCAGATGAACAAAGCAGAATACTTTCCCCTGTTCCTTCCATAAGCTGCTGAAAAGCCAGTTTGCTCAGTTTGTAGATCATGTCTTCATCATTCACTTTCTTGTCATAGTCTTTCTCATTGTTGATTTTGGTCTGAAGGACCAGGAAGTGTGTGTACATTTGAGTGAGAGTCTTGGGAATTTCTCCACTCTCTGCTTCACTCAACATCTTCTCTAGAACAGTGGCTGAGATCCAGCAGAACACTGGAATGTGGCACATGATGTGGAGGCTCCTGGATGACTTCAGTTGTCTGATGATTGTATTGGCCAGACTCTGATCACTGATTCTCTTCCTGAAGTATTCCTCCTTCTGTGG
>NW_015639767.1:27456-46378 GCF_001515625.1 Sinocyclocheilus rhinocerous | reverse complement strand
TGTTTCCTCTTTGTTGTAGGAGCAGCTTCCTGTCTGTGTCAGTAGTTTTCGTAAGAGAGTCTGATTGGACTCCACTGAGAGACCCAGAAGAAAACGCAGTAAAAGATCCAGATGTCCATTCTTACTCTGTAAAGCTTCATCCACAGCTCTCTGATGCAGCTCAGATAATGAAACATGTTCTGATGAATTGAGTTGAAACCAGTCCTTCACTTTAGACCACAAACTCTGTTTGGTGATTGGCTCAAACACATTTCTGTTGTGGTTTGTACAGGAGAGGTGCACATATAGAGCTGCTAGATGTTCCTGAATGCTCAGATGAACAAAGCAGAAGACTTTCCCCTGAAACAAGCCAAACTCCTCTCTGAAGATCTGAGTGCACAATCCTGAGTACACTGATGCTTCTGTCACATCAATGCCACACTCTCTCAGGTCTTCCTCATAGAAGATCAGGTTGCCTTTCAAAAGCTGCTGAAAGGCCAGTTTCCCCAGTTTGACAATCATGTCTTCATCTTTGACTTTCTTCTCATAGTCCTTCTCATGTTTGATGTTGGTCTGAATGAGCAGGAAGTGTGTGTTGAGAGTCTTGAGAGTCTTGGGAATCTCTCCACTCTCTGCTTCACTCAACATCTTCTCTAGAACAGTGGCGCAGAACACTCAGAACACTGGAATGTGGCACATGATGTGGAGGCTCCTGGATGACTTCAGTTGTCTGATGATTGTATTGGCCTTCTGTGGCTCATTGAAGCCTAGTACCTCTGTCACTCGATGGACACACTCAGAGGGAATGACTTCATCTGCTGCTGGTCTGGAGGTGATCCAGATGAGAGCAGAGGGAAGCAGATTCCCCACAATGAGGTTTATCAGCAGCACGTCCACTGAGGCTGATTCACTTATATCACACAACCTCACATCACTCTGAAAATCCAGAGACAGACAACACTCATCCAGACCATCAAAGATGAACAACACTTTATATTCATCACCGGATATTTCCATTTGTCAAGTTGATTTCTCTGAAAGGAAGTGGAAATATGAGCTGGACGTCCTGATTCTCTTTCCCTTCAGCCCAGTCCAGGATGAACTTCTGCACAGAGACTGTTTTTCCAATGCCAGCGACTCCCTTTGTCAGCACAGTTCTGATGGCTTTGTCTTGTCCAGGTAAAGGTCTGAAGATGTCACTGCATTTGATTGGTGTGTCTTCTGTTGCTGCTCTCCTGGATTGTGTCTCAATCTGTCTCACCTCATGCTCATTACTGATCTCTCCACTTTCACTCTCTGTGATGTAGAGCTCTGTGTAGATCTCATTCAGGAGTGTTGGGTTTCCCTGCTTTGCAATTCCTTCATACAGACACTCAAACTTCTTCAGCAGATTTGATTTGAATGTGCTTTGGACCAGTTGAGAGTCATGACTGAAAGATTAAAAAAAAAAGATTACAACATAAATTAAAGAGGTAAAATTGACAGTGATGTAAAGTAACACCTGCTAATCTAATGATGTCATTCATCCCCTGGCTGGTGTGGATACACTGATATGTATGTAGCAGAAGCATGGATGTTATCACATATTCAACATTTGGGGCAAGTTGAAAAAGTAATCAATCTTTCTATCTAGGCTAAATCTAGAAATGTACCTCAGATTTGATTTGCTTTTCCCATTAAATATTACTGACTCTCCCATAGACACTTCACTCTTCATGGACACACAGCTGTGCTCCGGTGAGTTTGATCTCTGCCATTGAATTTGACTTTAAAAGAATAGAAAAGTGTCCAGTAAAGCAAATATTCAGTTAGGCAGAAGCACATTAAGGCAGGGATTACTCATTGTGATCAAAATGATTATGATTGTTTGGTTTATTTGTGATTGCTAAGTAATTTCCCAAATGTTGACATGAATCATTTCACGAGTTCGCCTTACAGATAACAAAGCAGGATGAATGGTATGCGTATTTGGCGTGCTGTCCGGGGAGAGGGGTCCGAGCTCATTTAACTCAGACCCAGAGTGCTCCCCCCGAGTGCTTCTCCCCGTGCTGGGGTAGAAACAGGCCGATGGTGAGGATTCGGGGTGGTGGAGGGATGCTGAAATACTGTAGAGAGCATGAAGTTAAGATGGCTTGGGCTATTTATAGAAGTTCTCTCTCAAGCTGATAGGATAGATGGTGTAATTGCTGATGATGAATTGGCTGGGTTAATTATCTGAATTGAATTCCACTTAGGTAGCCTTTGATGGAGCTGGCTTGGAGTTTTTTGTTGGCGTTGAGATGGGAGATGAATGAGGTGATGGTGAGCTGGGAAAAATCGTGGAAAGGCAGGTTGTAAGCATGGTAAAAAAAATTAAAACCATTCCAAGCAGTTAAGTAGGATTGGAGGGTCCTGGGAGAGAACGGGAGAGAGTGTCAGCTATTAGATTTTTTGGGTCCGGGATTCGCATTTAAAATGAATTGGTCGCAAGCTGAAGTCCAAATGAGATGTCTTAGAAAAGGCATTAATGCAGGGGAATGGGACCGGCCTTTATTGATGCAATGCACGGCCGCTTTGTTATAGCAATGCACTACGATGCTGGTGGTGGACCATTCTTTCCCCCACAGGGCCGCTGCAGCGACTAGAGGATATAACTCGATATAACTCTATATAACCCTAGATGCGTGGCTGGGATGGAGCCGGGAGGCGAGATGATAAAAAAAAATCATCTAAAAGGTGGATGAGGTAAGGGATTGCGTAATTATTGGAGAGAATCCAGCAACATCCTCTGATAACATGTTGAAAATTTTTGGTTTCCTATGGGAGCTGGTGGCCACTGAAAAGACAAAAGGCGTTATTAGTAATGGGAGGAAACGACTGAGATGTGTGGGCCTGTGTTGCTGGCGGAGGTAGCCTCTAGGCCACGGGAAGTAAGTGGGGTTCGTGACATCCTAAAGAGCCTGTGTAGCCTGTGCCGCTAGCGGAGGCAGCCTCACGATAGCGTCTGCTATGGAAGCTTGAGGCCACTGAAAGGAAAAAGGGGGTTAGAAGTAACAGGAGGGAAAGACTGAGATGCTTGCTTCGGCTGCTGTAGCTGTAGGCCGAGGGAAAGTGGAAGGGTTAGTGACATTTGGCGGGACAAGCTGAAATGCCTGGGTAGCCTGCAGTGTTGCCGACTTAGCAATTTGTTGCTAGATTTGGCAATTCCTCAAGCCTTGTACACATTAATATGTTTCCGTTGAAAACGCATCTTTTCCTCTCCACTAAGACAAGGAGTCCAGGAAAACAGAGCTTTTGAAATGCTCTCCAGAGCGAATAAATTTGAAATGCTGTTTTCACGTTGTAGTATGGACTGTGGAAACAGAGGCTTTTGAAAACGATGACGCATGTTTAGTCATGTGACGCATATTGCATTAACAAACTTTAGCCACGAAACCTGCTTTTAGTGACTTCACCTGAAAATTAATTAATTTGCAACACGGCCTGCGCCGCTAGCGGAGGTAGCCTCGAGCTAGCGTCTGCTACGAGAGCTGGAGGCCCGGCTGCATACAGTGCTGCGGCCGGAAGAGCCGCGGTGAAAGGCTGAGCCGAAGCGGGAAGCAAGTGATGCTGCTGCGGTGATAACTGGGATGCGGCCCAGGCTCGTTGAAGGCCTGCTGCTGCAGCGACCCAGCGCTTGAGGAGAGCCGGGTCTTGTGTGGGACGATGGTGGTGTCGAGCGAGGCGAACTCGGGGCTTTGCAGTGGATTTAGGAGTGAGGTTAGCTAATTTGCAGGGTGACGAATAGATCGTACAGATCCGCTTTGTTTACCCTCCGCGATAACGGTGCGTTGGAATTAATCAGCGTTTGCCTCGCACTTAAATACTGTCCACTTTCCGATCGGAGGAGTTGCTGGTACGGCTGAATGATACGAGGATGCCGGGGAAGTTGGAAGTCTCGCCAGTGGAGGCGAGGTTAAGCCTCGGCGTCGTGGAGAGTGAGTGGCTGGTCGAGAAGAGCGGCGGTGGCGATGAGTGTCTGGCAGAGAAGGAGTGATCATGAGGCCGGAAAATTGCGGCGGAGGATCTGAAAAATCCCCCGTATCGGTCTCGTTGTTGGACAGGAAATAATTGGGTCTGTGATAAAAAAGCAAAAGGAGCGAACCGAATGCTGAAATACTGTAGAGAGCATGAAGGTAAGATGGCTTGGGCTATTTATAGAAGTTCTCTCTCGAGCTGATAGGATAGATGGTGTAATTGTTGATGATGAATTGGCTGGGTTAATTATGTGAACGTGCTCCTCCCGAACTTTGTTAATAAAACATAATTTCTGCTGATTATAAAAAGCAGGACTGAATTATAATATGAAAAAGTGGGAAACTGAATGAACAATGTGACTAATAAAACAGAATGTTGATTAATGTGAGGGGAGGAGAATATGGTTACTCTGAACTATAGACAATGTCACTGATCAAAACACCTGAGGGTTGGTCAACCAGCAGAGTTTAAAGGGGTCCTATTATGCTCTCTTTGTTTTGGGGGTTTTGTACTAGAACATGCCCTCATGCTTGGTGGTTTGAAAAACGCATTATTTTTCACATAATTTACATTATTAAAATACCTTTCTCCCCAGCCTGGCACAAACGGCTCGATTAGTTCCGGGTTTGATGAAGGCCCGCCACCCGAAAAATGAAATGTGTTGTGACTGGTTAGCTGTCCTAGTGCATTGTGATTGGCGAACAGCTTAGACGGTGTTTCAGTACTGCCCCGCCCCTTGCCAAAGTTCCGTCTGCTCCGGTATAGTTAAGGATGGCATCAATATTGCCATATCAATTTGTGCCAGATTCAGACCCCGAGAATATTGAATAAGAGGATTGCGCAGAACCTTTGCATGCACAGATATGGACGGACATGGCGAAAACTTGATGCTACAGCAGCTCTTCTTCATTTTCTTGTCTGACGCACTCAACCAAGCGTTCTAACCACGACCTCGCCCCTCCCCACCCCCCAACCATTCGAATTTCCGTAGGCGGGAATTATTTTAATGATATTCTAACGGGCCGCTTTGTGACATCCCAAAACCCGGAAAAAAAACGCTGTAGTCCAAACGAACCGTTCGTTGTAGTTCTTGAAAAGGGATTTTTTAAAAAACGAAATATTTCCCTTTGGAGTGAACTTTGAGATTTGTAACTTTGTAGACCTTTTTTATACCCAAACATACACACTACACACTGACTAAAATTCAAAAAGTGAAAAAGCATAATAGCACCCCTTTAAAACAAGATGACACAAACAAATCATCAGACGAGTTTAGTCCAGCAGCATGATGAAGTCTAGTCTTATTTTCTTTTTTTCTTTTTTTTTATTAAAGTCAGAGGAACTAAGTTTAAACATCCACCTGGTCTCCACACTCATCTAGCCTTTTTTCTCACCTTTTATTTTCTTTTCGCTGAGAGTCTCATTTCTAAGTTTTCCAGTGAATCCTTAGTTTTTGACTCTGGTCTTTGCCCCACTGCAAACTTCAATTACCTATGAGACCCTGCCTGACTTCTGCTCATCAGTCAAATGCATCATTTGTTATTGGCTTCACAAGATATCACTTCAGATGCGACCATATCTACAAACCTGGGAAACCCCTTTCTGTGAATTATGCAATTAGGAAAACCCAGATCCAAAGAGGCAATGCAAAGCAAATATAAAAGATCCATTCTAGCTGAATTGTTGCATTTGATAGAAAGCTTAAAAGCCCTTCTAAACAAGTGATACAAGGGTTAAATTAGTAATTGATGTTCGGTTGATGGTTTGAACTGCATAGATTTTTTAAAACTTGAGGGATTTCATTCTTTCACTCCCTACAAAGCCTTAACTTCAATCCACCTTACAGAATGAAATGTTATACCTCAGATCAGTTGATGTGTGTTTTTCTTCAAATGTTATGTTGTCCTTAGAACAGTCACTTCTCATGGACAAAGGTCTGTGAAACAGAGTTTAATAAAGAAACAATGCATGCTTTAGCTTCCACACTTCACACTTGGATATGCACCTAACAGCACACATTTATCTAGGTTAATGTTTGAACTAACTTTGTGATTTGCTTGTTTTTAAGTGTTTTATATCTATGGATTTTATTGAAGTCAATCAAATGTTGATTTGAGAAGTTAAATTGATCAAACGTGTGGTCAACTCACTGTCGGATGCTGTCACTTTAAAAAACAAAAACTGGAATTTAACAAACAAAAAATGCTCCAAACATTTTTCTAAATTAACTTTTTCTAATAAAGAAAAATAAATATAACCACTTTGATATTAAAAACAAAACTGAAACAGCACATGCTCCAGTTGCACTCGGGTTGAGAATTTTGATAAGCTGTCGGACAAGGGTCGGGCTAGGGCCTAGATTTGAAGCCCGTGCAGGGCTTTAGTTGATGGTTTGAATTACACAGATTAAAAAAAAAAAAAAACTTGGGGGATTTCCTTCTTTAACTCCCTACAGCTATTCTTCCTTGACTTCAATCCACCTGACAGAATGAAATGTTATACCTCAGATCAGGTGATGTGTGTTTTTCTTCAAATGTTATTATGTTCTCTTTAGAACAATCACTGTTCATGGATAAATGTCTGTGAAACAGAGTTTAATAAAAAAAAGAGATAAAACAATATAGAGCAGAGAAAATAATTAATTAGTTTAATTTTACATGTAGATAAACATAGCAGAGAATCTATCTACCTTTCTATCTAGACAGAAATGTTGTACCTCAGATTAGATGTGCGTTTTCCTTTAAATGTTACTATGTTTTCCTTAGACTGGTCACTCATCATGGACATACATCTGGGCTCCGGTGAGTTTGACCTCTGCCTGTGGAACCAAAATGAATAGAACAAAGACAACAGAAAAGAGATGATAGAATAAAGGCAATAATTCATATAGTTGATTTTACATGTAGATAAACTTTGAACAGAATTTTGTCGAGTCAAGAGAAACTTTAGAAATGTTGAAGAGTGATGACACCGCACAAGGAAAATGTTACAGAGACCACTGCATCCTAACTCATAAGTAGAAATATGAGAAAACCATATCTTCTCAACACTGGCACAACTGCCCTATTATAAGACACACAATGTAATTTCTATAACATTAAATCATGTAAAGATTTTGAATTACCTGCATCCTGGAGAAAAACCTCCATCGTCAAATGTTTCTTTGTCCTCCATGATTGATTCAGCCGCACAGGTACGTCTGATGAGTCAGAAACACTGACAATGTATTTAAATGTCATTGGTAATTTACTTGAAGTTTACACTTTAATATTTTTTTCCAGCATGATTGCTGTTTCCTATTTGTTTACCTTTTATTTAATTGTTTAATTAAAATGCTTAAAATGAAATAAGTGTGGAATGGATAAGCATTTTTTTCCATAAAGGATTACAAAATCATATATTTCAGTAAATTTGATTAACAAAATAAATGCACATACAAAATGTAAACAGATGTCTACATATTACATTACTATTAATATAACCCACACCCATATGTTTTCAAAATTGTTTCTTCTACAACATTTGGATTTTTTCAAAGTGATGTTTCCTACTCTGTACCTATACTCAAGAATATAATATGACTTACATCTCCACCAATAAGAACATTTGACATGAGAAATCCATGTTTAAATACTTCATGTTTTTTCTTTTTTAAATACCTTCTTTTCATGGTTACTTTAGTTAAGGAGGAAATCACTTAAAAGCAGCTCACCTGACTAATGTTCAATCACTTTGATCAAAATCACACAGGTTCCCATGTTCGTAGATTCTCTTCAAGTGTTTCCCCACCATGTAAATTCCTGTAGAGGCAACTACAAATTACTATTTAACACTTTGATTTTTGTTTTTTTCTGATTTAAAGCATCTTATAATGTCCTGGTGTAAAATGGCACACGGTAAAGCTCTTAAAATGCTTTCACTTCTGGCAGCAGAAGTTGCCAGTCTTGTTTGGAGAGAAAAAATCCAGCTCATCCAGTTCATAAACGTGTTATGAAAAAGACACGAGTACAGGCTTTGTTCAGTTCCCATTTAGAGAAGATTTTTTGAGTGTAAGTGCTGATGCACGTCACCGATGTCCAAGAGCCCTTTTCTGCTGGTCTTCTTTACTGGAAATATCTGCAGGTGAAAAAATATGCAGTTTTGTGTGGAATAGGGTACTGGATAAAATAGGGCCTGAAAAGTCACACACATATATATGCATGTATGTATGTACAGTATGTATGTCTGTGTGTGTGTGTGTGTGTGTGTGTATGTGTGTGTGTGTGTGTCTGTGTGTGTGTGTCTGTGTGTGCGTCTGTGTCTGTGTGTGTGTGTGTGTGCGTGTCTGTGTGTGTGCGCGTGTGTGTGCGTGTTTGTGTGTGTGTGTCTTTTCAGGCCCTATGTTATCCAGTACCCAAGAAAATTTAAATCACACACACAAAGAAGAAGAAGAATCACAACACCTGATCTGTTTTAATGCTAATCTATGGGATGTTCTGCACATCAACACACCTGGAGGAGCAGAAGATGAGCTGATTTCCACAGACGACAGCAGGTATGTGTGTGTGTATGACTGTGATAGTGAATGTTTTTCAAACCCTTTGTGGTAGACACAGAGACAGGGCAGTCGAGCGATGGTGTCCCCCTGAACCATGTCATCCAGACATATCGAACACTCGCCAGAGTCCCGGGACAAAACATCATCTACAGAAAGAGAAAACATCACAACATCACTATCAGCATCAGAGAAGCTCAGAGCAGCAGCTGATGACACACGGGGCGCTGTTACACAACAAAACAAATCAGCATTAAAATAGACGGTGGAGGACAAACAAGTTTGTCAGTGGAGCTAATAGCTGTCCAGCAGGAAATAAGTTTAGTCTTCAGGTTTTTTCTTTTTTCTTTTTTACTCTGTTTGAGAGCCCAAGAGTGCAGGAACAGGCCAATGATCTAATTGGACAGAAAGAGAGTGACCTGCTGCGGTCAGTGTGTGACAGTGAAGATTATTCTTACCGTTATAATGGAGTCTGGGTTTGGAGAAACACATGAGCAAATCTATTTCAGTGATCCTCAAATCTGGCTCGCGAGATCCACTTTCCTGCAGAGTTTAGCGCCAACCCTAATCAAATAAACCTAGCTGTGATTTTCTAATGATCCTGAAGACATTGATTAGCATGCTCAGGTGTGTTTGATTAGGGTTAGAGCTAAACTCTGCAGGAAAGTGGATCTCACGAGCCAGATTTGAGGATCACTGATCTATTTCATCAGAACAGACAAACTTTGAGCAGACTGGACAGTCAAATCCAGCTGAAACAAACAGAAGAAACAAATCATGCACAAATCAACTTATATTTGTAACATTTATGTTTCCTGTATTTATTATGCAGGTCATGTGCGCAAATATAAAATTTAATGAATTGCTAATTACTATATTGAAATAAAAATGTAAAGCCTGTACAAAAATTAGAAATCGTGAATATAAATAATTGGGAATCATGTAAAAAAAAAAAACACACATTTCATTTATCTATTATAACATTTATGAAGTTTTGTTCGCTTGGCTGCTTCCTTATAAATGTCCAGAAATTTGTCAAGTTTTTCGTCAGGTGTCTTTTTTAATTATATGATGTCATTACGTTGCTGTCTTGCCACCAGCCAATCGCTGCATTGCTGATCGTGGTTTCGAATATCGATACATAGCCCATTTTAAACCAACCCATGAATGTGCAATTATCTCAGATAACTCAATCCAGCCATACTAATCATCAACAACAGCTGCGTTCGAAGAACCGAATTAGCCAGATCCTGATTAGCCCGATGATATCATCTTGGATGTGACATTTCATCTCGGATGTAATAAGCGATGTACGAAGAACGGGCCCCTGTTTATCAGTGTCAGGCTGTACAAGCAAAGCATTAATCGGAAGTAAATAAATAATTTAAAAAAAGGCAGGTCAGCTGTGTATTGATGGGGAGGAGCCTTCTGACACATGACAGCATCTCCAGACTGAATACTGACACAAACAGCTTTTACAAGAAGCCAATCTATAAAACAAAGCCGTGTGCATTGTGTTTGTGGCCCAGTGGAATCAAACTGAAGCGTTACCAGCAATCTCAACACAAACCCACATCTGAGGACTGCAAAATAACACTTAGATAAGCCAGAGACCTTCTGGAAGCAAGTGCTGTGGTCTGATGAAGTAAAAATTGAACTTGTTGGCATCAATCACCACAGCTTTGTTTGAAGAAAGAAGGGACAAGGAACACATTGTCAGTTGTTAAACACGAGAATGGATCTCTTTTGCTTTAGGGTTTATACAGCTGCTACCAGCACTGGAAATATTGTTAAGGTAACGGGAAGAATGGATGCTACTAAACACCAACAAATTCTGGAAGCTAATATTCTACAAACTGAAGAGAAGTTGGTTATTTCAGCAAGACAACCACACTAAACATACCTCAAAATCTGCCATGAACTTTCTCAAGAAATAAAAAGTGAAGGTTTTCCACTGGCCTTCAAAGTCCCCAGATTTTAATGTTATTGAAAAACTCTGTGTAGACGGTCTTTACAAGGATGAGCTGGAGGCAACATTACTTCATCTAAAAGGAACAGGCTGTTACAAACTTGGCTTGCTAACATCAGTAAACCACGTGTTACCACAAAACCCAAACACTCTGAATGTGTTGTGACAATCAAAAATAAATAAAAGTTTCTCTCATAGAATAAAAACATAGAGGCAGGCATAAGCCAAATAACATTCAAGGTATATTAGCAAAATATTCAAGACAAAGAAAAAAACAACACTGAATGTCCAGACCAGAAGCAAGGGGTAATACTTAACCAAGTAGTCCAATAATGGTGAAAAAGATTTAAGGCATAAACATGAAACAGATCCAAAAACGCACGATGGCGCCGACGCTGATTGCTGCCTCCGTGGCGTGCTCCGCAGTTGTTTTTATGTTTTTGTTAGTTTATCCTGTCTTTAGTTATATCCCTGCAATCAGTTTCACCAGAGACGAAATTGCTGGACATTCGGAAGTACACACCACCCGATATTTCACCGGTTTTCGATTATTCTGACGTTTTGCTGGATATTGTAGTCGGGGGAGCTGCGCACACATACTCAGTCTATATTTCAATTTGCACATAATATACCTGTACATACAACTGTCTATTATTCTATACCTGTACATACAATTGTCGATTTATATATTTTTAATTCCTTATTTTACTTGTTCTATTTTTTTTTATCTGTGTTTTTTTGTTCTGTCACTGTCATTCTGTTACAATGTGGAAGCTTCTGTCACGAAAACAAATTCCTCGTATGTGTAAACATACCTGGCAATAAAGTTCATTCTGATTCTGATTCTGAAAACAGGTAATCCTCCAGAAGCAGCTGAGTTTTCAATCATAGCATGTGGTTTCAGAGTGCAAACTGCCGTTTTCTCCAAGCTTGCTTGGCAGCAGAAACACTAGAGGAGAAAGTTGACAGGAGAGAGTGATACTTGCTCAGGTCAGCTTGGTTTTGTGTCCTTTCCTCTCAGCAGCTCTGAGCTTGATTGATGGTCGTGAAGAGCATCTGGGATCCAGAGACTGAGGGTATTTCACTTGCTGGACTGGAGGTGAAAGGACAGATATTGTCAAGAGAAGGATGTTAAAGTGGAGCAGAGTGTCAGTAGCTTCATTAACATCAAGAGATGAGAAGTGGTTAATGGAGGGAAGGGATGCCGACACCATAGAGGAGAACAGAGTAAGAGAGCGACAGCAAAGGATGAAGTGAAAGAAGACAAGAAGAGCGTGACAGAGAACTGAAGAAAGTGGACAGAGAAATGTAATGGAGTAATAACAGCATGAGACTCTTAATCTCTGGGTCATGGGTTTGAGCCCCACATTGGGCGCACTTATTGGGCAGTCATGGCCTAAAGGTTAGAGAGTCAAAGGTTGCGGGTTCAAGTCTCAGTACCGGCAGGAATTGTAGGTGGGGGGAGTGAATGACCAGTGCTCTCTTCCACCCTCAATACCACGACTGAGGTGAGACCCTTGAGCAAGGCACCAAAAGCCCAACTGCTCCCAGGGCGCCGCAACAATATGGCTGCCCACTGCTTCGGGTGTGTGTTCACTACTGTGTGTGTGCACATGGACTGTTGGGGAGATATAGCCTCACATGCATTTTTAAGTGCTCTTCGTTGAATTCGTTCGCACGTTATTCCAGAACGGTTTGACTGATCAACTTGAATTCCATAACTTTTTTCCAGCATGGTCTGAAGATGATCTGAGCCAATTTTGGTGAAAATTAGACAAACTGTCTAGGACGAGTTTGAAAAAGTAGGTTTTTCGAACTAATTAAAATAAGGGGAAAAAACTAGACCTTATGATTTTAACATTTTTGTGTCCATTTGACTCGGCATGAGCCAATGATTCAGAGGAAAAAATATTTTTTCTTCTAGACCTTACGGTTCAAAAGTTATTAGCATAAACATGAGTGCAACTTTGGACAGTTGGTGGCGCTAGAGGGATTGAATTAGAGACTCCACATTTGCTATGGGGATAGACCAGACTGTCCTCTATCAGTGTGCCAAATTTCACAACTTTCCCACAAGCGGTTCTATGGGCTGCCATAGACTCAAGAGCGGAAGATGAAGAAGAATCCTAACGGATACAATAGGTGCCTACACACCTTTGGTACTTGGCCCCTAATAATAAGAATCCCAACGGATACAATAGGTGCCTTCGCACCTTCGGTGCTTGGCCCCCAATAATAAGAACACCAACGGATACAATAGGTGGCTACACACCTTCGGTGCTTGGCCCCTAAATAGCAAACATTAGAGCATTCCACAACCAAACAGAATCAAGCATTCAACAGCCCTGTATAATGAAAATTAAAATGATATCCTTTTAAGTTACCTGAAGTTGTCTTTTCAGCTTTTTCATTTTGTTCATTGTTCACCATAGGAGGAAAATGGAGGAGGCTGCTGACACTTTTTTTTTTACAATCTTACCATAGTTTCTCTAGTTTACAGTGAGGATCCGTCAGTCCATCAGAGAGCAGATTCACTTCTAATGATCCTAGTTCATTTCCAGTCAGATTTAGTTATCTCAGGTGTGAGGGGTTTGATCTCAGAGCTGAAGCCAGAGCAGCACAACCTTCATCTGTGACTCCACAATAACTCAACCTGTAGAGAACAATGACACTCTTCAGTCTCTTAGTTCAGAATCTTAAGCTCAGATCAGCAGGAACTTCTCAATCAGAAAAAATATCCTGATCATACAGCATCAATATACAGTAAAAACACCGTTGCTGTTTGCTGCTCATTTTGATTCCCTTGACATTCAATCCTTCATCACATCTTACACACTGACCCTCAAACAGCTTTGGCTGTCAAGCTCTGCTTACTCATGTCACCAAGCATGTCTATTATATACTTGGCTGGACACCATATTTTCCGTTATCTGTGCTACCAGGATTATTTATATTTGCATGTCACTACACATCATATATGTGACTTACAGTAGGAAATTTACAAAATATCTTCACAGAACATGATCTTTACTTAATATCCTAATGATTTTTAGGTAGACACAGAGACAGGGCAGTCGAGCGATGGTGTCAGAGAAGCTCGGAGCAGCAGCTGATGACACACGGGCACTGTTACACAACAAAACAAATCAGCATTAAAGGGATAGTTCACCCAAAAATGAAAATTACCCCATGATTTACTCACCCTCAAGCCATCCTAGGTGTATATGATTTTATTCTTTCAGACGAATCCAATCGTTGTTATATTAAAAAATGTGCTGGCTCTTCCAAGCTTTATAATGGCATTGAGTGGGTGTTTTTCAATAATCCTAAACATCCATCCATAATAAAAAGTGCCTCAAATGGCTCCGGGGGATGAATAAAGGCCTCCTGAAGCGAATCGATGCGTTTTTGTAAGAAAAATATCCATATTGAAAATTTTATAAACTGTAATCTCTAGCTTCTGGTAACTGTTGTACACGCGTTCACAATAGAACGTCGTTCCGGCGGATGATGTAAGTGTACCGTAAGCGGTCTATACAGTTCTTCTGTGCACCTCTGTAGTGCAAAGATTAATTTAGTTGATACTGATTTAATTTGATTGGTAACATATTCATCCTGATTGTGTCTTATTATTCTAATTTAATTTATTGTTATTTGTTAATAAAAATTGAAAAAGTTTATGAGTATAAATGTATGAATTTGACATAAAGGATGACATACTTTTAACAAGGTGAGAAAAAAGCCATTGCAAAGGTTAAAAAAATGCCCAAACAAATCACTAAGGAGTCAAATATTGCCTCATAACTGGAAGGTAATTTTCATTATTCTGATTAATCACCAAGAAGTGTGGTTATCTTTACCACCGTTAATTCACAAATCCCAATGCACATCACAAATGATGAACTCACATAGAGTAGTTGTGTTACAGGCCACTGTTTTAATCTACTTAAGTCGAATGCAAAACACATTTCTATGGACGTATTGGATGGTTATACAGCGCTATGATGAACATCCAAATTAGATGCAATGCCGCTGCAAGCGGGGTTGCTTATGCTGCCATCATAATCTTTACACGATCTCTGGATGAAGATGAGGATTAAAAAAAGATGCCTGTTTGTTGCGATTAAAATCAGCATATGCCACATCATTTACTATGATTGGTTACTGCAATTATGAGCTTAACTGCATCAATTTGAGCCAAATATTGTGTTTACACATGAGGTAACGTTTAATCGCAGGGTGCATGTATAGTCAATGATAAAAGTGAAATATTGTATTGTTTCAAAATAAAAAGAAACATTAATATACTTAATTTTTACTATAAACGTGTCTTCTGGTTATAATGGTTAAAAACCCTTCAGACCAGAGTAAAACTTAGTTAGGAGTCCCTTAGTTATTTTCAAACAGATTCAGTTCTCTCAGGCGTGAAGAGGATTTTCGAGCTGAAGTCAGAGCAGCACAACCTTGACGTGTGAGACCACATTTATTCAACCTGTAGAGAACAATAACACACTTCAGTCTCTCAGTTCAAGATCTACTGCACAGATAAGCACAAACTTCACAATCAGAAAGAGAGATGCAATCCCCGGCATGATTAACCGGTCCAATCTAGGGTGCAGGTTCATTTAAGCATCAGAAAAAGAAAGAAAAAAAACCTAAGAATATAATTTTTTTTTTATGTCAGTATCCCAAAATAAAGCTGATATAGGGTCTTCAACCATCCTCCTGGCGCCCCACTGTCCTGCAAAGTTTCTTTCCAACCTGCTTCAGCACACCTGCAAGTGTATTTTAATGTGACCTGAAGAGCTTGATTAGCTGTTTCAGGTGAGTTTGATTAGGGTTGGAACTAAACTCTGCAGGACAGTGGATCCCCAGGAGCAGGGTTGAAGACCTTTGAGATATAACATCTTTACACATCATCCAATGTTTATACTTACCGTAAAGATAATTTTACCATGTCAGACAGTCTCTTAAATATTAAACACCCTCTTCAGTTATATGAAAGGACACTTTAGTCTTGGGTTTAATTTTGTTCACAAATCATAAGGGGGAAATGAAAGAGAATGTTGACACATTTATACAAACTTACGACAGTGTTTCCAGTTTACAGCGAAGATCCTTCAGTAGATCACAGAGCAGATTCACTGCTGTGTGTCCTAGTTTATTTTCAGAGAGATACAGTTCTCTCAGGTGTGAGGGGTTTGATCTCAGAGCTGAAGCCAGAGCAGCACAACCTTCATCTGTGACTCCACAATCATACAACCTGCCACCGTTAATTCACAAATCCCAATGCACATCACAAATGATGAACTCACATAGAGTAGTTGTGTTACAGGCCACTGTTTTAATCTACTTAAGTCGAATGCAAAACACATTTCTATGGACGTATTGGATGGTTATACAGCGCTATGATGAACATCCAAATTAGATGCAATGCCGCTGCAAGCGGGGTTGCTTATGCTGCCATCATAATCTTTACACGATCTCTGGATGAAGATGAGGATTAAAAAAAGATGCCTGTTTGTTGCGATTAAAATCAGCATATGCCACATCATTTACTATGATTGGTTA
Organism: Sinocyclocheilus rhinocerous; assembly: GCF_001515625.1. Lineage (NCBI taxonomy): Eukaryota > Metazoa > Chordata > Actinopteri > Cypriniformes > Cyprinidae > Sinocyclocheilus > Sinocyclocheilus rhinocerous. The sequence goes on along the minus strand of NW_015639767.1, from coordinate 30,329 downwards.
CTGCAATTATGAGCTTAACTGCATCAATTTGAGCCAAATATTGTGTTTACACATGAGGTAACGTTTAATCGCAGGGTGCATGTATAGTCAATGATAAAAGTGAAATATTGTATTGTTTCAAAATAAAAAGAAACATTAATATACTTAATTTTTACTATAAACGTGTCTTCTGGTTATAATGGTTAAAAACCCTTCAGACCAGAGTAAAACTTAGTTAGGAGTCCCTTAGTTATTTTCAAACAGATTCAGTTCTCTCAGGCGTGAAGAGGATTTTCGAGCTGAAGTCAGAGCAGCACAACCTTGACGTGTGAGACCACATTTATTCAACCTGTAGAGAACAATAACACACTTCAGTCTCTCAGTTCAAGATCTACTGCACAGATAAGCACAAACTTCACAATCAGAAAGAGAGATGCAATCCCCGGCATGATTAACCGGTCCAATCTAGGGTGCAGGTTCATTTAAGCATCAGAAAAAGAAAGAAAAAAAACCTAAGAATATAATTTTTTTTTTATGTCAGTATCCCAAAATAAAGCTGATATAGGGTCTTCAACCATCCTCCTGGCGCCCCACTGTCCTGCAAAGTTTCTTTCCAACCTGCTTCAGCACACCTGCAAGTGTATTTTAATGTGACCTGAAGAGCTTGATTAGCTGTTTCAGGTGAGTTTGATTAGGGTTGGAACTAAACTCTGCAGGACAGTGGATCCCCAGGAGCAGGGTTGAAGACCTTTGAGATATAACATCTTTACACATCATCCAATGTTTATACTTACCGTAAAGATAATTTTACCATGTCAGACAGTCTCTTAAATATTAAACACCCTCTTCAGTTATATGAAAGGACACTTTAGTCTTGGGTTTAATTTTGTTCACAAATCATAAGGGGGAAATGAAAGAGAATGTTGACACATTTATACAAACTTACGACAGTGTTTCCAGTTTACAGCGAAGATCCTTCAGTAGATCACAGAGCAGATTCACTGCTGTGTGTCCTAGTTTATTTTCAGAGAGATACAGTTCTCTCAGGTGTGAGGGGTTTGATCTCAGAGCTGAAGCCAGAGCAGCACAACCTTCATCTGTGACTCCACAATCATACAACCTGTAGAGAACAATGACACTCTTCAGTCTCTCAGTTCAGGATCTACAGCTCAGATCAGCAGAAACTTCATAATCAGAAACAGACTTAATCCATGGCATGATCAACAGATTCAGTCTAAAGTGCAGGTTCATTTCAATATCAAAGAAATATTTTTTTTAAATTTTTCGATTAAACTAACGATTAAACATCTTCAATTATAGGACCAGACACTTTTTTTAGTTTTTGGATTAATGTAGTTCATTCTTCATAAGAGGAAAAAGTACAAAAAATGTTTACGCATTTATACAATCTTACGACAGTGTCTCCAGGTTACAGTAAGGATCCTTCAGTAGATCAGAGAGCAGATTCACTCCTGAGTCTCCTAATTTATTTCTAGACAGATACAGATCTCTCAGGTGTGAGGGGTTTGATCTCAGAGCTGAAGCCAGAGCTGCACAACCTTCATCTGTGACTCCACAATTACTCAACCTGTAGAGAACAATGACACTCTTCAGTCTCTCAGTTCAGGATCTACAGCTCAGAGAAGCAGGAACTTCACAAATATGAAAAAGAGACTTAATTGGCAGAGTCTGTGCCACAACACTAAAACTTAAAAAAAAAAGATAAATGATATATATATATATATAGCTGCAAGCAGCAATTACCAGGGTTCAAGCGCTTTAAGGCATTTAAGCACATAAAAAAAGACATTACATATTATTCAGCAAGCCTGTAACTACCTAAATCAATGATTTAAAAAAGGGCATTTTTGTAATTTCAGGTAATTTACCAAAGAAATATGTTGTTGTTTTTTATTTAAATTTTTTTTTTTATTATTTATGTATTTTTGGATGTTATAGCACCACCTATAGTCCGATCCCAATAAAAGTTGGCAAGCTTCTTTAGAATGATATGCTGCATGTGCTCACCTAATTTGTGAATTTAAGGAATTATAGGCTTTTGCGTATATTTGGGCACGCTCATTTTCTAAATGACCCTGTTACAGCTAACCAAAGTGTAAAATTTAACTTTTTCCCCCTATAGTCCAAGGAATTGTACTGCAGTGGTCTTCTTGAGGTTAAGCAAAAGAAAAAAGAAAAAAAAAAGAAAAACAAACTAGGACTAGTTCGCAAAAGTACGTTTTTTAAATAATCTTGAATAATTAACAACAAATGTACAGCAGTGGTTCTTGAAGTTGTTCAGAATGAGATCTAACATATGATATGAATATTGTATGTGTGAAAAATCATGCAATATACAATCGTTTACACACTAGAAAAATGCAATATAGCCCCGCAGTGGCAGATGTCTTTCAAATTTCTCACAGACCTTTAGGGCCATGAGTAAAGCAGGCCCACCGGGTTTCATTCCGATCGGCCTCCGCTAACCCCATCTAATATGTGCTCAAACATAATTGGTCGATGGCATCCATGTCTTACAAGATACACAAACATGTTCATGTGGACCTGAGTATGTGAGCGGAGTGGAGCAGCAACAATTTCCCCTCCACGCTCCAAGCATTCAATAATCACTCCGCTCCGAGTTCACCATTTCCCACTCCCGCTCCACTGATCAAAAACACCACTCCGTGGCTAAATTATTTCACTATGCTAAGTTCTGTTCAGAAATTATATTAAACGAAAAATAAATGCATAATACTAGAAGAATAGTTTTAACATGGTTTATTGGAACACTACAATTAGCCCAAGTCCGTATTAAATGACTGCTTAACTCGCTTAGCTTACTTGTCTGTGCAACGTCTCTACTATGGCGAAGCTGAGGGTAGTTACTTCAG
>NW_015639767.1:0-22363 GCF_001515625.1 Sinocyclocheilus rhinocerous | reverse complement strand
TTTATTTATGTATTTTTGGATGTTATAGCACCACCTATAGTCCGATCCCAATAAAAGTTGGCAAGCTTCTTTAGAATGATATGCTGCATGTGCTCACCTAATTTGTGAATTTAAGGAATTATAGGCTTTTGCGTATATTTGGGCACGCTCATTTTCTAAATGACCCTGTTACAGCTAACCAAAGTGTAAAATTTAACTTTTTCCCCCTATAGTCCAAGGAATTGTACTGCAGTGGTCTTCTTGAGGTTAAGCAAAAGAAAAAAGAAAAAAAAAAGAAAAACAAACTAGGACTAGTTACGTTTTTTACGTTTTTTAAATAATCTTGAATAATTAACAACAAATGTACAGCAGTGGTTCTTGAAGTTGAGATCTAACAGATCTAACATATGATATGAATATTGTATGTGTGAAAAATCATGCAATATACAATCGTTTACACACTAGAAAAATGCAATATAGCCCCGCAGTGGCAGATGTCTTTCAAATTTCTCACAGACCTTTAGGGCCATGAGTAAAGCAGGCCCACCGGGTTTCATTCCGATCGGCCTCCGCTAACCCCATCTAATATGTGCTCAAACATAATTGGTCGATGGCATCCATGTCTTACAAGATACACAAACATGTTCATGTGGACCTGAGTATGTGAGCGGAGTGGAGCAGCAACAATTTCCCCTCCACGCTCCAAGCATTCAATAATCACTCCGCTCCGAGTTCACCATTTCCCACTCCCGCTCCACTGATCAAAAACACCACTCCGTGGCTAAATTATTTCACTATGGAGCCTGTCTAATGTAGAGGGGCAAAATATTCCAGAGCTTCGGGGCCGCCACTGCAAATGCTCGGTCACCCCTGCTCTTCAACATTACCCGTGGGATAACTAAAAGCAAATGGTCAGCAGACCTAAGTGCTCTTAGTGGAGCATACAGCTTAATCAAGTCGGACAGATATTTAGGTATTTATTTAGATATTTAATATGTGATCCACATATCTGTCAAGCTAACTAATTATGTTTAATGCGTGAGTTGGCATAGTTACTTCAGAAACAGAAAGAATATGCTGTAACTTTTCCGTTTTTAAGCTGATAAATCACAGGACAGTGTTGACCAAACCTTCTTCATTCCTGAATGAAGCGCGATCTGTACGTTATGTGCGAGCTTGTGTGTTCAGCACTTTGACAATCCTTTGACAATGGACTTTGACAAGACTAATTATGTTTAATGTGTGAGTTGGCATAATTTGTGCTCGTGACAGAGTGGTAGCAGAGCGTTCTCGGAGCGAGTGAAAACCTCAACGCTCCAACTTCAAAAAATCCGCTCCTAGCTCCAGGCAAAATCACGCCGCTCCACTCCTTGCTCCGCTCACATACTCTGAAGTGGACACAGGCATTGTACGTGAAGTAAAACAGGCAATGTCAGGTGGTCGGGAACATTCGTCAGAGGTCATTGTTAACTGGGTGGAGTCCTGAAACTTTTCCGTATGTCGAATTCGGATTTGATCAACATGCCGCTTCAGGATTTGTCGGCTTCCAACAGCTACCGTATAGGAAACTGGACCCGAGGAATTCACAATGACAGCAGGTATCCACTTGGGACCGTAACTGTAATTACGCACATCATCTCCAGTTGTGAAAACTCTCAACTTCGCATTTTTGTCATGACTCTCTCTTTGTTTTTGCTGCACTTTGGCTTTAATGTCTGGCAAGAGAAGATCGAAAGTAGATCTCAGCTTCCTTGCCATAAGCATCTCAGCAGGCGACACACCTGTTGTAGCATGTGGGGTGATCCGATAGTTAAACAAGAATCGTGATAACCTAGTTACCAAGGTATCCCCCTTCACCTTCCTTAGGCCTTCTTTGAACGTTTGGACAGCTCGCTCTGCTAATCCATTAGAAGGGTGGAATGGTGCAGATCTTACATGACAAATCCCATTGTTTTTCATGAATCTTTCAAATTAAGTGCTTGTGAAGCAGGAGACATTTTCAGAAACCAAGATCTGAGGTAATCCGAAAATGCTGAAACTTTGACCAAGTTTCTCAATGGTAGCTTGCGATGTTGATGAGTTCATGGGGTAAATGTCCATCCACTTAGAATGTGCATCTACAATCACCAAAAACATCTTTCCCAAGAAAGGGCCCACATAATCTAAGACGCCACTGCATCCCTGGGAATGGCCCGAGACTACGGATCAAAGGGACCAAGGTGAATACGGGACCAAGGGGTCTCGGGCCATTCCCAGGGATGCAGTGGCACTACAGGAGGCAGTTTACTGTGCTTTTTATTCTTCACAAAGTTGGGACTCCTTCTCAACCTCCTTATCCATCGCAGGCCACCAAAAATAGGAACGAGCCAATCCTTTCATCTTCGCCATCCCTGCATGTGATTGGTGTAACAGTTTCAAAAGCATTGCCCGACCCTGACTGGGCACAATTACTCTGGTTCCCCAGAGCACACATCCATCGCGCACACTCAATTCCAGTTACCTTTTATGGTAGGGGTTGAATTGCGGATCCACTTGATTTGGCCATCCCATCAGCACATAATTGCAAACTTGAGAAAGTAGCACATCTTTGTTTGTCTAGCTTTTGAGTTGTGCGGCACAGCATCAAAACTTGACTTGACTTAGTTTGATCTTGTTCCACTTTCGGAAGGGATAGTCTGCTTAAGGCGTCTGCATTTGCATGGCTGTCTTTGGACTTATACACCATCGTGTATTCATAGGCACTCATCAGCAGAGCCCATCTTTGCACTTGAGGGGAACCCATCTGAGGAATGGGTTTATTTTCTGCGAAAAGGAAAATCAGGGGTTTATGGTCTGTGCAAATAGTAAATTTGCGACCATATAAATACTTGTGGAATTTTTGAACTCCAAAAATTATAGCTAAAGCTTCTTTATCCAACTGAGAATATCGTCGCTCGGCTGGTGTCAATGTACGGGATGTGAAACCTAGGGGTTTCTCAGTGTTATCTTCCATTCGATGTGAAAGCACAGCTCCCACACCATAAGATGAGGCATCACACGAAAGAAGTAGGTCTTTTTCTGAAGAATAGTGTACCAACACATCTGTGGACTGTAGGAGTTCCTTTGATTTTTTTGAAAGCTTTGGTTTGTGACTCACCCCAGGTCCATTTAGTATCTTTTCTTAACAGCATGTGGAGGGGAGCTAGGATACTGGACAAATTGCGTAGGAACTTGTTGTAGTAACTCAACAACCCTAAGTAGGCTTTCAATTCAGTGACATTCGTGGGACACGGAGCTTCCGTCAAGGCTTGCACCTTGTCTTTTAGTGGGTGTAACCCCTGGGCATCAACTAGATGACCTAAATAACGCACTTCTTTTTGAAGGAATTCACATTTTTCCCTTTTTAAGCACAACCCAGCATCTTGAAGCCGAGTGGGCATGGCATCCAGGGTTTGCAAGTGCTCTTCATCAGTTACTCCAGTGACCAGTATGTCATCAAGATGGACTGCAACATGAGTTAATCCTTGCAGCAACCCTTCTATGGTTCTTTGAAATATTGCGGGCGCCGAACCCACTCCAAATGGAAGACGATTGTAGGTGAACATGCCCTTGTGGGTATTAATGGTGAGATATTGCTTGGAATTTTCTTCCATTACGATCTGCTGGTAGGCATGACTCATATCCAGCTTTGAAAATGATGAGCCCCCAGACAAGGTTGTGAAGAGGTCTTCCACACGTGGAATGGGATATTGTTCCAAAGACGAGGCCTGGTTTATAGTGAGCTTATAATCTCCGCATAGTCTAATGGAACCATCAGGCTTGAGGATGGGTATGACCGGCGCTTCAGTACTTCACAGGAGTGATTTTGTTTTCATTCAGCAGTCTGTTAATTTCCGCATCAACCTTAGACCGCATAGCAAAAGGTACAGATCTGGGATGATAGAATTTTGGCACTGACCCCGGTTTAATATGTATCGACACTGTCATCCCCTTGAGAGTTCCTAATTCCTCTTTAAAGACTTCCTCATGACGCTGCAGCATTTCTTGCAATTTCACTTTGAGGGTATCCTCATTTTCCTTTATTCTCACATTTTGGATTTCTCCCCAACACAGCGTTATCTGTTCCAGCCAGCCTCTGCCCAGCAAATTAGGTCCTTCTCCCTCAACCACGATGAGAGGAAGCTTTTTTCTCTGTTGGTGATACATGACGTCCCCTTAAAGCAGCTCCTATCACCTTAATAGGCTCACCTGTGTAGCCGCACACAATCCGATCTGTCAACATCTGCTCTAGTGTGGCTCCATTATTGCAATTTTTTGCCAATATTTGCAGCTCTGCAACATATTTGGTTACAGACTCTTCCGGCTTACGAGTGTGCGAGTCAAATTTGTACCTTTGTACAATTTCGCTTGGTTGTGGGTTTAAGTGATTCTTTAAGATCAACACAACTTGCTGATATGTTTTGTCTTTCGGTTTTTCAGGACTTAAGAGATTGCGCAACAAGCTGTATGTTGGAGCACCAACGACGCTAATCAGAATGGCTCTCTGTCTGTCCCCATCATCTATTCCATTTGCCTCAAAACTGCTTGAGAATCTCACAATATTCCTCCCAGGATTTACTCTTTGCATCAAAAGCTGACAAAGTTCCTATAGTTGCCATTTGCCACATCTTTTCCCCTCACCTCAAGTTTAGAAATACATTCGCCGAAACTTCCACTTCAAATCAATCTTCTGTCATCCACAACTGTCCATTCATCAATATCCATTGATCCTCGTAGCCAAAAATATGTGGTGTCGTGCCGATTAAACACAAAAGACAAAAAACAGAACTTTTAATCTCAAACAGTGGCGACAGAATGTACAGCTTTTAGCGCTCACTCGGAAGAGTAACCTCAAACAGAAAACAGCCCTGAGGGTGGTGCAGATAATTCTTTTCTTGGGATTGGACGGGGGAAATATCTGATGCAGTTTTCTGATAACAAGCCAGGGTTGGGTGAATTTGACTGTAAGACTGACATTCATGCTGGTAATGGGAGAAATTATATGGCTCATGATGTACATAAGACTCTCCCTCTTACTTCTACTCCGAAGCCATGTAATGTGGAAAGTTCTAGTGATCAAGGTGTCAGTGAATTAGGTGCTTTAGTTAAAGAATTGGGCCGACAAATTGGTGACTCAGTCACAGCCAAACTTTTGTCAGGGGGTGAATTTGCCAGAACCAATAATGGTAGTAACACCACAGGCTCTCAATGTGCTAATCTTGATTTGTCACAGTTGAATGTCGTTCTGAAATCAGATGAAAAAGTCCCACCAGTGTTTAGGGGGGATGGTTTAGGTAGACATGACATTCAAGAATGGGTTGAGATGATGCAAGTTTACCTGCAGAAGAGAAATGTCAAAATTACCGAACAGGCTGATGAGATTATTAGTCATCTAATGGGCAGGGCCAAAGACATTGTGAAAGTAGCCCTACGCAGCAACCCTGCGCTTGACTGCACAAATCACCCTGAGATTATATACAGCATACTTAAGCAACACTTCAGTGAAGTGTCCTGCTCCAGCATGCCACTCGCAGACTTTTACAGCACATTGCCCAAACACGGCGAAAATCCTGTTGACTACTGGCTTCGCCTTAATAAAGCAGCAGATATAGCTGACGAGTGTCTCAGAGGGCAGGGCAGAAGAATGGACAATTTAAATTCTGAAGTTGCAATGATGTTTGTGAGAAATTGCCCAGACCCTGATCTAGCACGCACTTTTAAAGTACGGCCGTTAGAATGCTGGACTGCAAAAGATGTCCAGGAGCTTTTAGATAGTTTCCAACGTGAGCTTAAGCTAAGATCAAGCACCAACGCCTACCCAGTCAGCCAAAATGCACACACGACCATACGGAGCTGTGGAAATTCTAACGTTGTTTCCGAGTCTACATTAATGTGTCTCAAGCAGGGGGCCAACGGGCCTGGTGAGCCTAAACTGGATGCAAATGATCGCTCCGGTCTGAATCGGATGGCTGACATGCTGGCTCAGCTGGTATTTGGCGCCACCTAGTGTTGTGGGTGTATTATTGACATGTCAAAGTCTAGACCCTGAATATAAGACGACCGCATTTTTTCAGATGTATTTCCAAGAAAAAAACATTGTCTTATATTCGGGACAATACGGTACTTCAGTCTGTGTGCATTGAATTTATTTAATACACGAGTTTCACAATTTGAGTTGAATTACTGAAATAAATGAACTTTTCCACGACATTCTAATTTATTGAGCTGCACCTGTATAATAACATAGTCCCATCTTGTGGCCATTATGTGAATTGCACTCCAACATAAACTATTGCAGTAAGGATACCGCAGTGGTGAAAAAGGGAACTGCAGCGCGCTCTAAAGTCGCTTTTCCACGGCATGGTACGGCACGGTACGGTTCACTTTTGGGGGGTGTTTAGAATATAAAGCTTACAAAATGTTTTTCATATATTAGCGCTACGACCCAGAATCTGCCCCACCTAAATTTACGGTCAGGAGCCGCTACTGGGGAGTACATTTTTGGTTTTAGGTGAATCATCCCTTTAAGTTGTTATATAGAGGGTTTGAACTGCGGGTGAAAATCGGCCATGGCAGGTAATGCATATCAACACAATAATCAATTTGGCAGGCTATGATTCATAAATTATGTTCTATCATTTTGCATGTCCTCGCTATTAGAGCTCTTCCCCTAAAATATTTGCAAACAAAACAAAAAGATGTACATCTCTAAATTCATATGAACACTGGTGGCTTCATTTGCTGCCTGCATGATTTTGAACAGCCATTCACACAGTTTTGTGGCTTGAATAAAGTCTATGCTTCATATAGAGAAATAATTACATTGATTGCCTTTTACATTTCTGTTTTTGCTGTTTTGTCAAATACCTTAATTCAAAATTATTGATCCCACTTTGTTCATTCTTGAAGTGAACTTTTGCCTGTATGGTGATTAGATTCAGTTTTGGACTGCAGCCTTACAATTGAGAACATCAGTAAAGAAGTATGTGATGTTCGGATGTCTGAGGCCCAGTACTTCCTGTCTGGTGTGCTTCCGGCTAACGCTCAGCTGGAGCCACTTTTTAACCTTTTCTTAATAATAATTCCGCATGTCCAAGACTTTTGCACAAAAAGCATCTTTACTGCTATACACACAGGTAAACTCATGGCTTTCATTGAGAAACATTATTCATTAATTCTGATGTGAAAGGAATGGGAATTTTTTCATCATGATATATTTTGGGGCATGATTGTATTTAGCATTAACAGATGCCTTGGAATGAGAATGGGCTGACTTTTTGGACTGGATTTCAAAGGAGAGGCTCTACATTGAGTTAACCTGACTCCTGTGATGAAACAGCTGATTATTTATGACTTGACAGCCTGTCCGCTAATGTTCAACATTTTTACCATTAAACATTACTTTTGAGCTATATTTGGAGTTTACAATGGAGTAAATGCTGCTCATATTAAATAATTTTTTTCCCTTTTTGTTTTTATTATTTTATTTTATTTTAATGGTACCTGCAATGATTGACTGTCGTAAAGCTGAAAGCGATTGAATGATTTAAAATCAGATTTAACAAATATATTTCAATATAGGATGTGACTGTGGTAATCTGGTTTATTTCTGCCATTTTTTGTTTTGCCTAGTAGAATTTCTAATTCGTTGCCAACTTAAAAATGTAGTAGCCATATTGGCTGGTCAGTGACAAATTGACACATTTATACAATCTTACCACAGATTCTCCAGTTTACAGTGAGGATCCTTCAGTCCATCAGAGAGCAGATTCACTCCAGATGCTCCTAGATTGTTTCCAGTCAGATCCACACATCTCAGGTGTGAGGGGTTTGATCTCAGAGCTGAAGCCAAAGCAGCACAACCTTCATCTGTGATTCCACAATAACTCAAGCTGTACAGATTAGAGATGCATGGTGAACTCACACCAGCTGCAATTATAGAATAAATGTGTGAACGGCAAATGTGATTTATAGAGGAAGTAAAACATTCACATAAACATCATTAAAGGGGTCTTGAACTGAGAAATCTAAATTCCCTTGATCTTTTAACATTTAAGAGGTCATTGTATTTTTTGAGTTTCAGAACTCAAAAATTTCTCGTTAGTTTAAAAATAGCTTCTATTGAAGCCAATCAGTCAAAATGGCAGGTTGTGGAATGTGCCACTTTATGACCTAATAGTGTGGCTAAACCCCGCCTCCGCAGAAGATCCAACGCCTGCTTCTACATCGCTGCCTGTTTAGCCCCGCCCACCGATTTGCGTGTGTAGCAGAGTATGTGAGCGGAGTGGAGCGTCAACAATTTCCCCTCCGCGCTCCAAGCATTCAATAATCACTCCACTCCAGCTCCGCTCAGAGTTCACCATCTCCCGCTCCACTCCTCGCTCCACTGATCAGAAGCTAAATTATTTCACTATGCTTGAAAAATCAAAGTTCTGTTCAGAAATTATATTAAACAAAAAATAAATGCATAATACTAGAAGAATAGTTTTAACATGGTTTATTGGAACACTAGAATTAGCCCAAGTCCGTATTAAATGACAGTTTAACTCGCTTAGCTTACTTGTCTGTGCAACGTCTCTACTATGGTGAAGCTGAGGGTAGTTACTTCAGAAACAGAAAGAATATGCTGTAACTTTTCCGTTTTTTTAAGCTTATAAATCACAGACCAAATTTTCTTCATTCCTGAATGTATGCGCGCGATCTGCACAAAGAAAACAAAAATAACGACTTTATTTATTTGCATGCGAGTGCATTCCTCTGCTTGTAAACAAGGCGCAGTGCATGCGTGTTCTACATCAGAACGCCAGCACCTGCGTCAGCAGCATCACACACATGCTTCGTGGTTGTGAATGGTGGCGGAGACTGATCTGGAAGAGAAGAAACTGTTGACTGAAGTCTTTATTTTTGTTTTCTTTGCGCACAAAAAGTATACTTGTAGCTTCATAACATTACGGTTGAACCACTGATGTCACATGGACTATTTTAACAATGTCCTTACTACCTTTCTGGGCCTGGGAACGCTTCAGTTGCGTTGCTGTCTATGCAGGGTCAGAAAGCTCTTGGATTTCTTCAAAAATATCTTAATTCGTGTTCCGAAGATGAATGGAGGTCTTACAGGTTTGTAACGACATGAGCGTGAGTAATTAATGACAGAATTTTCATTTTTGTGTGAACTATCCCTTTAAAATAAAAAATGTGATAAAGTTTAATCAGTGTAGTGATTTTTGTCAGTGTGACTTACTAAGCAAATCTGGATTCTTTAACCACAGGCAGCAGCTTCAGAAGAACTTCATCTGCTGTATTTTGGGCTCCAATAAAATGTTTTAGTTTAAAAACATCCATCTCCTGCTCTGATGTCAGCAACACATAAACCAGAGCTGACCACTGTGAAGAGGAGAGTTTGGTTTCTCCTATTTTTCCAGATTTCAGATAATCTTGGATCTCCTGCATCAGTGAAAGATCACCCAATTCATTCAGACAGTGGAACAGATTGATGGATCTCTCTGGAGAGCGATTCTGCCTAATGTTTTGTTTAATGTACTGAACTGTTTCCTCTTTGTTGTAGGAGTAGCTTCCTGTCTGTGTTAGTAGTTCTCGTAAGAGAGTCTGATTGGACTCCAATGAGAGACCAAGAAGAAAACGCAGGAAAAGATCCAGATGTCCATTCTTACTCTTTAAGGCATTATTCACAGCTCTCTGATGCAGCTCAGATATTAAATTACATTTCTTCTCATTTAAAACCTTAGACAACAGACTTTCTTTAGTTTGGTCAAAGACACTGATGTTGTCATTTATAAAGGAGCGGTGTGCATATAGAGCTGCTAGATGTTCCTGGATGCTCAGATGAACAAAACAGAAGACTTTCCACTCATTCAAGCCAAACTCCTCTCTGAAGATCTGAGTGCACAATCCTGAGTACACTGATGCTTCGGTCTCATCAATGCCACACTCTCTCAGGTCTTCCTCATAGAAGATCAGGTTGCCTTTCACAAGCTGCTGAAAAGCCAGTTTCCCCAGTTTGACAATCATGTCTTCATCTTTAACTTTCTTCTCATAGTCCTTCTCAGATGAACAACACTTTATATTCACCACTGGATATTTCTATTTGTTTTATTTCAGGGAAAAAGATATGAAGAAGATCTGAAAGACGGAGTGTTTTGTTTTTCATCAAGTTGAGCTCTCTGAAAGGAAGTGGAAATATGAGCTGGACGTCATGATTCTCTTTCTCTTCAGCCCAGTCCACAATGAACTTCTGCACAGAGACTGTTTTTCCAATGCCAGCGACTCCCTTTGTCAGCACAGTTCTGATGTCTTTGTCTACACTCGTCCAGACCATCAAAGATGAACAACACTTTATATTCACCACTGGATATTTCTATTTGTTTTATTTCAGGGAAAAAGATATGAAGAAGATCTGAAAGACGGAGTGTTTTGTTTTTCATCAAGTTGAGCTCTCTGAAAGGAAGTGGAAATATGAGCTGGACGTCATGATTCTCTTTCTCTTCAGCCCAGTCCACAATGAACTTCTGCACAGAGACTGTTTTTCCAATGCCAGCGACTCCCTTTGTCAGCACAGTTCTGATGTCTTTGTCTTGTCCAGGTAAAGGTCTAAAGATGTCTCTGCATTTGATTGGGGTTTCCTCTGTTGCTGTTCTCCTGGATTGTGTCTCAATCTGTCTCACCTCATGCTCATTACTGATCTCTCCACTTTCACTCTCTGTGATGTAGAGCTCTGTGTAGATCTCATTCAGGAGTGTTGGGTTTCCCTGCTTTGCCATTCCTTCATACAGACACTGAAACTTCTTCAGCAGATTTGATTTGAATCTGGCACCAATTAAAGGTTAAACAGATTTCAGCAGAGAGTGATAGACAAAGATATTCTACTATCTATAAAGAAATGTTGTACCTCAGAATAGATTCTCCCTTATTTGTTACAAGCATTGCCCTAGACTGGTCTCCTTCCATGGACTTACATCTCTGCTCTTGTGGGCTTGATTTCTCCCTGTGAAATGGACTTTAATAATCATACAATAATATAATAAAATATAGTTGATATTATAGACAATTTGGGGAGTAACAGAATACATGTACCAGCATTATGTACTGTAATCAAAATATAAAAATACTTTTAACTAGTCAGATTACTTACCTAGTGAGATTAGAGACTGTACATTGAACAATGCTAAATGTCACCTGTCCATCCAGATAGAAATGTTGTACCTCGGATCAGTTGATGCGTGTTTTCCAGCTAATTTTAATGGTATATCCATAGACTCGTCACTCTTCATGGACACACAGCTGGGCTCCGGTTGGTTTGATCGCTCCTTCTGGAACCGACTTTAATAGAGACAATAGAAGTCATAATAGAACAGACACAACAACAGATTATATACAGTTGATATAACAACTGTACATTGTACAGTGCTGAAAGTCATCAATCCATCTATCTGTCCATCCGGAGAGAAAAGTCACACCTTGGATCAGTTGATGTGCGTTTTCCAGCAAATTTTAATGGTATATCCATAGATTCATCACTCTTCATGGACACACAGCTGGGCTCTGGTTGGTTTGATCGCTCTTTTTGGAATCGACTTTAATAGAGACAATAGAAGTCATAAAAGAATAGAGACAAGAACAGATTATATACAGTGATATAACAGTTGATATGGGGACAGTCGTGGCCTAATGGTTAGAGTGTCGGACTTATAACCCGAAGGTTGTGGGTTCGAGTCTCAGGTCTGGCAGGAATTGTCGTAATAAAATATAGTTGATATTATAGACAATTTGGGGAGTAACAGAATACATGTACCAGCATTATGTACTGTAATCAAAATATAAAAATACTTTTAACTAGTCAGATTACTTACCTAGTGAGATTAGAGACTGTACATTGAACAATGCTAAATGTCACCTGTCCATCCAGATAGAAATGTTGTACCTCGGATCAGTTGATGTGTGTCTTTCAGCAAATTTTAATGGTATATCCATAGACTCGTCACTCTTCATGGACACACAGCTGGGCTCCGGTTGGTTTGATCGCTCCTTCTGGAACCGACTTTAATAGAGACAATAGAAGTCATAATAGAACAGACACAACAACAGATTATATACAGTTGATATAACAACTGTACATTGTACAGTGCTGAAAGTCATCAATCCATCTATCTGTCCATCCGGAGAGAAAAGTCACACCTTGGATCAGTTGATGTGCGTCTTCCAGCAAATTTTAATGGTATATCCATAGATTCATCACTCTTCATGGACACACAGCTGGGCTCCGGTTGGTTTGTTCGCTCCCTCTGCAATCTCCTTTAATAGAGACAATAGAACAGTCATAATAGAACAGACACAAGAACAGATTATATACAGTTGATATAACTGTACATTGTACAGTGCTAAATATCATCTATTGATCCAGACAGAAATGTCACACCTCGGAACAGTTGATGTGTGTCTTCCAGCAAATTTTAATGGTATATCCATAGATTCGTCACTCTTCATGGACACATAGCTGGGCTCCGGTGAGTTTGATCTCTCCTTCTGGAATCGACTTTAATAGAATCGAGACAAGAATTATTTATATAGTTGATATAATAACTGTACATTGTACAATGTTGAAAGTCATCAATCCATCTATCTGTCCATCCGGAGCGAAAAGTCACACCTCGGATCAGTTGATGTGTGTTTTCCAGCAAATTTTAATGGTATATCCATAGATTCATCACTCCCTTGAGCAAGGCACCGAACCCCTAACTGCTCCCCGGGCGCCGCAGCAATATGGCTACCCACTGCTCTGGGTGTGTGTTCACAGTGTGTTCACACATACGTCACTTTACTCACTTAAAACAACTCTACATTGCTGAAAGTAATCTATCTATCTGTCCATCCGGAGAGAAAAGTCACACCTTGGATCAGTTGATGTGTGTCTTCCAGCAAATTTTAATGGTATATCCATAGATTCGTCACTCTTCATGGACACATAGCTGGGCTCCGGTGAGTTTGATCTCTCCTTCTGGAATCGACTTTAATAGAATCGAGACAAGAATTATTTATATAGTTGATATAATAACTGTACATTGTACAATGTTGAAAGTCATCAATCCATCTATCTGTCCATCCGGAGCGAAAAGTCACACCTCGGATCAGTTGATGTGTGTTTTCCAGCAAATTTTAATGGTATATCCATAGATTCATCACTCTTCATGGACACACAGCTGGGCTCCGGTGAGTTTGATCTCTCCACACTGATTTTACTTTATCAGAATAGACACAAGAATTAATATAGTTGATTTTACTTGTAGATAAACCTCATATAGGGAATCTTATCTCAGACAAGCTTTACAAATGTTGAAAAGTGATGCCACTGCACAAGGATCACCCATCTATCCATCCATTATTGGCACCAGTATATGATAGAATTGACCACTCAGAACATCTTGCCAAACAAGGCGAACACCCTGTAATGTGGCATACAATGTCTTTCTGTAAGATTGGGATGATATGAAGACTTTAAGGTACCTGCATCCAGTAGAGAAATCTCTATCGCTTAATGTTTGTGTGTCCTCCATGATTCATTCAGTCTTCATGAAGCTGCACAGGTAAGAGTCTGATGAGTCAAAAACACTAGTTAAGACAAAGTGACTAACAACGTATATCATTTGTTATCATTACCTGTAAATTAGTGTTAATGAAGACAGAGGAAGATTTAACAGACACCTGTCCTTACCGGTCTGTTACAAGTTTACAAACACTGAAATCTCATATTTGAAATCTCATTCTTCTTATTTCATTGGTGAATGCTTATTACTTAAAAGATGAATGTGGCAAAAAAACGATAAACATTACTATTAGACGTTATTACATTACCTGTAAATTAGTGTTAATGAAGACAGAGGAAGATTTAACAGACACCTGTCCTTACCGGTCTGTTACAAGTTTACAAACACTGAAATCTCATATTTGAAATCTCATTCTTCTTATTTCATTGGTGAATGCTTATTACTTAAAAGATGTGGCAAAAAAAAAAATTACAATTCTGAGATAATGTCAACAGTTCAGTTATAATTTATAATCTGGTAGGCTGGAATGTGAATTTACAGAATGGTTACAACACTGTTTCTTGAACGTTAACTTGTATGTGCACCATCCTCAAGTTATTTTAACTAACCATGGAGTAGGCTACTTAACCAAGAAGTCATTTTCATGCGTCACATTTTAATACTTGGTCGAAATGCAACTTTAAGGAACGATAAACATTACTATTAGACGTTATTACATTAGTATTTGACACTTTGAATCTTCAGTCTGGGTGTAAAATGGCGCACGTAAACAAAATCCAGCTCATATCCCCACTTTTCAAATGTAGTTCACTTATTAGGGAGACTAAATTAGAGTTCAGTACCTCACAAAGTTTTAAGCAACAGTCATTTAAAAGGCTATGAACTTTTAAACTCTGCACGGTTCTGCACGAATAAGTTCGTAATAATATAAAACTTTTTTATAAACATTTCTGTATAAAACTTATTATCGTAATAATATAAAACGTGGAAAAACGACAACTCGTTGTTCTTATATGTTCTTGACATCTTTAACGAATGGAAAAATTAGCTGTTAAGACATCAAGAATATCTTCACTTTCAGTCTCGGGATTTTCTGTTAAAACCATCGATGCACATTATTAATAAGACTTTTGACATTTTTATAACGCTTACTTTTCGTCGTATGTCATTGAACGTAGACCTATATCAGGAGTCTAAACGCATTTGTTTGTTTGACATTTCACAGTAACGGAAAAAGCAGTAGAGTGGTGCGCATGCTCTGTGCACGAGAGATAGCGATGGCCGAGCCCACACGGAAAAACACGAGTTCTTTTCTCGGATTACAGGATCTACCTGCGAGCAGTGTTGCCAACTCTTTGGTTTTCCCGCGTAATTGGGCTACTTTAACACGGTTGCCGCGTTTTGTTTTTCATGTCGGCGGTTTGAAGCGAACCCAATAACGTGATATTTAGCCCCTGGATTGCGAATTTTACCAGGGGAACAACGCCAAAACCGTGTATTTTTATCCCTCGAAACGCGGTTGGGCGGGGTTTGTTGTGAAGACCTGGCAACCCTGCCTGCGAGTGTCTCTGTGGCTAGCTCCGTTCTTGTCATTAAGATCACGCCGCTTAAAATTAAGTATAAAGAAGAGAAGAAAGCGGCCCTAGGCAGCTGCCTACACAGGATCCGCCACTGCCAGATATAGAGATAGATAGAGAAATTTACTAAAAACAAGCCTATCGCAAGATATCTGGTAGGGGGGCACCTGGGCATTGTTGCCAACTTAGCAATTTTGTTGCTAACTTTTCAAACTTTTCAGACTACCCTAGCAACATTTTCTTCCAAAAGCACCTAGCAACAAATTTAGCTATTTATTTGGCAACATTTAGCAACTTTTAATAAGTGACTCAAACGATAAAAAAGGCACACATTTTCCATCTAAATTACACAAAAAGAGGAAACCAAAGGTGCCTAGCAGTACACACATCACATGAATTAAGTTAGCTGCTATTTGCAATTGTTTAATTTAATAATAATAATTGTTCATTTATGATACACCTTGTTAGTAGCTTGTACTTGAGATTATTGATCAGTTAGTGCGCGGTAAGAAAAATGAAAAAGGTACTAGTAATTTTCCAGGACATTATCCGTTATCCATTGTAACCATGTAACCCGAAAACACAAAACACAATGCGTAATTTAAAATGTAGGTAAAAACCTGTGAATAATAATTACGGAAAATTCCTTCCTATTAGTAGATTTTGCCCTATTTTTACAGACTTTTCTTAGAGTGTAGCATACTAACTACTAATACACTGCTTGAAACTATAATTGTTCAGAATGTGTAGTTTACTAGCTAATAAAAATAAACTTAAATTGTAATCGTTCAAAAATGTGAACATGTTAAATAATTCAATGTTGTATTTAAAATTAGTTATTTATATTTTAATATTATATTATGTATTCATATTATTTTATAAACACATCTAAATTAACATAAAAATTGTATTTTTTGCTGAGATTTGATGCAGACACACAATTTTGCATCGTGATTACGCAATGACGTCACCACGACATCGCAACGTCATTTAGAAACTTTTAGCAACAAATCAACCTTCCTTTAGCAACTTCTCCTGAAAATTAGTTGGTAACACTGCACCTGGGGTGGCCAGCCAGATTTCAGGGGGGGCCGGTGCCACCCCTGGCCACCACGCATGGGCGTCGCTAGGCCATTTTTATATGCTATAGCCCCCCTAAAATTTTGCGATTATCTCCATAAACTGTACACGAAATCATGATCGTCTTAGTCCCCTTTAAATTTAATATGAAAACGGCGGCAGACTTCGATCGGCTCCTCTCTGTCTTTCAGCTCGTTTTTCAATCAGCAGACCGCAGCGGCTCAGTGCGAGAAACAGAGGACAAGGTGTGTGTTTATCGATATACTGTTATAATATATGCATCTGTGCAGTTCTTTGTCATAAATCCAGTTTACAAAATATAATGGGAGAGCAATAATCGGTTGGTTCCCCATCTACTGTAGCCTAAGTTTTCACTGCGGTCACCCCTCATCACACCACAGCGAAAATGAAGCACATATGAACGCATACTTTATAAAACGATCATGTTGCTATTTTCATTTGAAAATTTAACTTTCAATATAATACATATTCCAATGCATGTGGCAAAGAGGTTTGCATAGGCCTACTTGAGATAAGGAATACTAGAAATGCAAACAATAAAATTCTGTGCTTGTGTGCTGTGCATTGAATTTGGCTTATTCAGTACTCAAATGTTATACCCATCCATGCAATACAGTGAAATACTGCAATAAGTTTAGTATACTACTATTAATCAAACATTTTATATATATTTTATATTTATATTTTTTTGTTAGTCTATTATTATTATTATACCCTCACTGGGGGCTGAGCCCCCCTAAAATGAAAACCCTAGAATCGCCCCTGCTGGCACCACGTAGACACGCCCCTGCGAATCAGACTTGTTCATCTATTGACTTTCGATCATTTCATACTTCCGTGATGTTTTCAAAATTAAATAAAAAGACTGTACGGATAAAACTTGTATAATATATATATATACACATACACACACACAGCTGTTCAAAAGTTTGGGATCAGTAAGATTTTTAATGTGTTTTAAAGAAGTCTCTTCTGTTTACCATGGCTGCATTTATTTGACCAAAAATACAGAAAAAAAACTGTAATATTGTAAAATATTATGTTGGAAACAGTTGTGCTGCTTCATGTTTTTTGGAACCTGTGATACTTTTTTCAGGATTATTTGATGAATAGAGTTAAAAGAACAGCGTTTATTTAAAATAGAAATCTTTTCAAACAATGTAAGTCTTTATTATCACTTTTTATCAATTTAACACATCCACACAAAAAAAAAAAACTGACCCCACACTTTTGAAAGATAGTGTATATTGTTACAAAAAAATTCTATTTTGAATAAATGCTGTTCTTTTTAGTGTTTTATTCATCAAATAATCCTGAAAAAAGTATCACAGGTTTCAAAAAAATATGAAGCAGCAAAACTGTTTCTAATATTGATAATAAATCAGCATATTACACTGATTTCTGAAGATCATGTGACACTGAAGACTGGAGTAATGATGCTGAAAATTCAGCTTTGATCACAGAAATAAATTACAGGTTAAAGTATATTCAAATAGAAAACAGTTATTTTAAATTGCAATAATATTTCACAATATTTTTGCAAAACTGATCAAATAAATGCAGCCATGATGAGCAGAAGAGACTTCTTTAAAAAACATTAAAAATCTGATCCGAAACTTTTGAACTGTAGTATATATATAGCCTATATATACGCACACACACACACACACACACACACACACACACACACACACACATACACAATACAAATAAATAGTATAGAAACACCTAATGTTGTTGGACAGAATAATGGTCATTATTATTAGAAACAAAGTAGAAAATGACACATCTTTACATTCCAGAGCCCTTTGAATTTATTTATATATGAAAAATATATAATGTTTGTAACTAGTACCTGTTATATACACAGCAGCCCATTGGAAAAAATAAAATTAACAGCATTTATCAAAAACATTCACAACTGGTTCATCTATTTTAAATATAATTTCAAAAATCTACATGTACAGAAAATATCTTTGATTAGGTCTTTCATGTTCTTCCTTTACTCGCATTCTGTCAGCCATCGTCCACTATATTCATGTCTTTTCTAAACAACTCTTCCTTTGGTTAAAAACAGTTCAAAAGAAACTCCTGTTAGGGAAAATGTGTTCCATCTTGTGGTTATCGATCATGAAACCACTGTTATGTTACCCTAACCTGAAGCAGTACTGCAGCCCACCATCTGATCTCTGAAGAGTTTCATGGGTAAAGATGGCAGCTAGATTACTGTAAAACAGCCTTCAGGTCTGCTAACAGAACTGTGCAAAGTATACGCATGCTTGCAGGTTTTAGGTCCATATAAGTCTCAGATAGTGATGGATTCATCATCTAGTGTCAAAGCGAGTCAGATCCTGGAGAAAATATTAGCTGAGCCCTTTTCTTCTGCTCTTCTTTATTTGAATCATCTGCAGATAGAAAAAAAAAAACAGTAGTTTTTTTTTTTAGATTGGTGGTTACTGACACCACTCTATTTGTGTAACTGTCTAACATCTGACCTGTTTTAATGTGAATCTGTGGGATGTTCTGGACACGACCTGTTGACCTCAAACCATTCATCAACGCACCTAGAGAAGCAGAAGATGAGATGATTTCCACAGACGACAGCAGGTGTGTGTGTGTGTGTGTGTGTATGACTGTGATAGTGAATGTTTCTCAAACCCTTTGTGGTAGACACAGAGACAGGGCAGTCGAGCGATGGTGTCCCCCTGAACCATGTCATCCAGACATATCGAACACTCGCCAGAGTCCCGGGACAAAACATCATCTACAGAAAGAGCAAACATCACAACATCACTATCAGCATCAGAGAAGCTCAGAGCAGCAGCTGATGACACACGGGGCGCTGTTACACAACAAAACAAATCAGCATTAAAATAGACGGTGGAGGACAAACAAGTTTGTCAGTGGAGCTAATAGCTGTCCAGCAGGAAATAAGTTTAGTCTTCAGGTTTTTTGGTTATTATTTCAGATATTTTTCAATAGCTTCAGCTCTGTTTGAGAGCCCAAGAGTGCAGGAACAGGCCAATGATCTAACTGGACAGAAAGAGAGTGACCTGCTGCGGGTCAGTGTGTGATAGTGAAGATTATTCTTACCGTTATAAAGGAGTCTGGGTTTGGAGAAACACATGAGGAAATGAACATCTATTTCATCAGAACAGACAAACTTTGAGCAGACGGGACAGTCAAATCCAGCTGAAACAAACAGAAGAGACAAAAATTATGCATAACTTATGTGTTAAATTTATTTTTCCTATATTTTTACATCAAAATGAAGTACTTTTGCACTGAGATTCACAGCAGAGCCTCACTAGTTAGTTTAACTGGTGTGTTGAACACGTTTCCTGTTCTTTGCACATTCACATTTAATAATAGTGAGAACTTATTCACAACTACTAATGCATTGACCCGTCAATCACTAACTAGGTAAGCAGGGCAAATGTTATCACTGAGAGAGAGTATAAATGCTTGTAAGTGCTTGGTTACAGACACACACACACCTGTTTATCAGTGTCAGTCTGTACTGACAAAACATTAACGGGAAGTAAATAATAAAAAAAAAAGGTAGGTCAGCTGTGTATTGATGGGGAGGGGGCTTCTGACACATGACAGCCTCTCCAGACTGATTACAGACATAAATGCTTTTACAGGAAGTCATTCTATAAGACAGAGCCTTGTGCGGTTATGTGTTTGTGGCTCAGTGGAATCAAAGGGAACTTTATCTGACAGGAGGTTAAAGGTCAAAGTGAAATACGTGCTTGAGTTATGACGACAAAGGTTGCTTAAGCATCACTGCTAGCCCAACAAAAACACTCTCATATTTAATATGGCATATACAAATAAGTCATTGCAAATCAGATCAGATCAGGGGCCAGATTCATGACAAATTAAGAATAAAGTTCTTTGTAACAGATATTTCTATATTTTGTATTCCCAAGAACATTTAAGAATCTTCATATCTTTTTTTTCTTCTTATGATCACTCTAAAATAAATAAATAAACTTGTCTTGTCTTATACCGTTCACTTTCAGAAGTTGTTGTAGGGGTGCTTTCTTATTAGAATCAGAATCAGAATGAGCTTTATTCACTACTTAAGTGTGCGCAAACACAAGGAATTTGTTGTGGTTTTACAGGAACTCTTGGTACATACATACATTCAAATAACCATATATACTGTATATGACACAAGATAGTTATAGAAGTTCACAGAACTGACTCAGCAACAGCTGAGTAAAACTGTTTCATCTGAGCATGTGGCACTTTAAGCATTATCGTATCGCATATCGAATATTGCATTATTTAATGAGTTATCGCATATCGCATTTTTCTTCAATATCGCACAGCCCTGACAAGAAGCCTATATAAGACAGAGCCGTGTGCGTTTATGTGCTTGTGGCCCAGTGGAATCAAAGGGAACTTTATCTGACTCTCCTCTGACAGGTGGTTAAAGGTCAAAGTGAAACACATGCTTGAGTTATGACGACAAAGGTTGCTTAAGGATCACTGCTTTCCCAATAAAAACAATCTTGAGTATGTTTAATATGGCATACATATAAGTCAGTGCACATCAGATCAGACCAGGAGCCAGATTCATGACACATTAAGAATAAAATTCTTTGTAACTGATATTTTCTTATTTTCTACCATAAGAATAAAGTTAAGATTATTTTGTATTCCCAAGAACATTTAAGAATTTTCATATCTTTTTTTCTTCTGATTGCTCTAAAATAAATTAATAAACCTAAGAATTTTAATTCCTGAAAAGGAATGTCCTTAAAACTTTTCATAAATAACCTCCTAATGTTAGGAGGATCATCTCCAACTTGTCTTAAATTCCCCAAAGGTAAGATGTCTAATTAATATATTTGGTTGTTTGCTAAGGATGTACATGAGTACTGACCAATGATTGGTCAGTTATTATTATGCATGAAGTGAGTTTTTGCTGAAATTCGCAATTCTACAAAATCAAGTCAAATAGAGGCCTCATTTTTCATTAAGTTTCAGTTAATAATTCATAATAATTGTCCATTTTTGGCAGTATTGATCACAAAATAACCATTTAAAATTCATGTAGCATTAAAAACAACAACAACCCCAAGTGCTGAACTCCTGTCATGGAAAATGCAACAAAAATAGTTTGCACTCTTATTATTCTGAGGTAATACAGAGGTATTTTTCATTGAGTTGATCAAGTTTTCAAGAACTGCCATAAAATCAGATAAACACCAAGCCTCTTATGTTCTTCTTAAGAAATATTCAACCTTTTATTTATATAGCACTTTCAAAACCATAAGAATGGACCGAAGTTCTGTACACAAAAATGGCATAAAACTAAAACAATACCATAAGAGCATGAACATAGCAATGTTAAAATAACACTAAAAACACACGAATAAAACAAATTTCAAAACAAAAGTCCATCTGAATACATATCGTTCACTTAATCAAAAGCCAAAGCAAATATTCAGACTTAATGAAAGCCAAAGCAAATAAAAAAGTTTTTAGGCCAAATGTAAAAGTGTTGAGGCATGGAGAGGATTTAAAGACAGTGGCAACTCATTCCAAAAATATTCTTAAAAATATATTTGAGAACTTAAGAATTGCACTTAGAAATACCTTAAGATATTTCAGTTAAAATTCGGTTAATGCACATTCTGTTTGTGTTCTCTGTAACTTATATTGTCCAAATTTTCATATTTCTGAAAAGACTTTAAGCTCATGATATGAACGGACACAGCAACAAATATTATTGAAAGAACACACTTATCTAACTGAACACACTGCAGCAGCCACATGACACACACATGCCTCCTGCACTTTAACCTTCACACTCCAATTTGACCCAAATCATGTGCATTGACACAAAGAGCAGAATGTCCCTTCAGTCTTTGCTATCCCAGCTATAAGTACACCATTTGTGGGTTGATTTCCATGAAAAGTATAAACACTGCGACACTTCCAACACACTATTCTATCAGTCTTTTTTTTTTCTGTTTTATGCTGCAACTGCAATAGCAGAAAAATGTTTTAAGGGTGCTATTCTTTTTTTAAATTCTTTTATAGAATTATATGTCAAACTGTGCCTCATAACATCAAAAAGCTGGCAATCAAACACTTGCTCAGTTAACGCAA
>NW_015639766.1:172914-174037 GCF_001515625.1 Sinocyclocheilus rhinocerous | reverse complement strand
GATTTTATACATGCACAGTAAGGCGAATGTAACGCTTTCAGACATCAGTGTGGATGATAAACTTTGGGGGAAAAAAAACGTTTGCCTCGTGGTTACAAAATGCCATCAACATCCGTTTATGTCATAACGTCGTTTAACAAACTTTAGCCACGAAAACCTGCCTTTAGCGACTTCACCTGAAAATTAATTAATTTGCAACACGGCCTGCATCGTTCGCGGAGGCAGCCTTGAGCCTCATAACCCAAAGGTTGTGGGTTCGAGTCTCGTGCCGGCAGGGATTGTAGGTGGGGGGAGTGAATGTGCAACGCTCTCTTCCACCTTCAATACCACGACTGAGGTGCCCTTGAGCAAGGCACCGAACCCCCAACTGCTCCCCGGGCGCCGCAGCAAAAATGGCTGCCCACTGCTCCGGGTGTGTGTTCACGGTGTGTGTGTGTTCACTGCTGTGTGTGTGCACTTTGGAAGGGTTAAATGCAGAGCACTAATTCCGAGTATGGGTCACCATACTTGGCCACATGTCACTTCCCTTCACTTCAAATTGCGGTGGAGGATCTGAAAAATCCCCAGTATAGGTCTTTTCGTTGGACGGGAAATTGAGTCTGTGGTAAAAAGGCAAAAGGAGCGAACCGAATGCTGAAAGTCGAGAGATAACGAAGATAGGATGTACTTGGTTATTTATAGGAGTTTTCTCTTGCGCTGATTGGATAAATGGTGTAATCACTATGATGAACTGGCCGTGTTAATTATCTGTGCGTGCTCCTCCCGAAATTTGTTTATAAACATCACTTATTCTTCATATCCCGAGAATGTGGCGACACATACCCTGGAGTTACGCCACCTAAACGGTGCAGTGAAGTACACATACGCTGAGTCACTTTAGACAGTTCACCAATAGCGCTTCAACGGACGAAAACACACACAGTTGTCAAAATACGCGGTTTTGGCGAGTTACCTTGGAAACATAGTCTTAAATGAGTTATAAAGTCTTAAATGACCGTAAAGAGTTGAGAAAATAGGAAATGTGTTAGATCCGCGTCATGTGCATCAGGTTTTAAAGAGACAGCGCTGCTTTTAAAGTAAAACCTGCTGAAGTCTGTCATTGAAATCAAAGAAAGAACAAAAG
>NW_015639766.1:170685-172518 GCF_001515625.1 Sinocyclocheilus rhinocerous | reverse complement strand
AGTTGAGAAAATAGGAAATGTATTAGATCCGCGTCATGTGCATCAGGTTTTAAAGAGACAGCGCTGCTTTTAAAGTAAAACCTGCTGAAGTCTGTCATTGATGTAAATCAAAGAACAAAAGGAAAAGAGAAATCACTCGACTGCTCTAGTCGCTGATTAACTTTTGTATCTTGAATAAAGATTAATCTGTATAGTTTATGGATAGCTATACAATTTATAGTTTATGTGATGATTGTTTTAAAATCACTTAATATTTCAAAGCCTTTTAAATGTTAAAAAATAATGGCTTTCAATTATACTGTAATGTTGAATGGTTATAATTAATAGGTAAAATTGAGGGAAAATGCATTTAATAGAGACACCAGTAGCAGTATTGATATCAATACTTCTACCAGAAAGACTCAGGAGGTGAACATAGAACTCCAAAGTATTTATTTACAAAACCAATACAAAGAACAATTATTTTGGCGTAGGCCCCATCCGTAGCTTGAATCAGACATTGTAGATTCCAGCCATTCCTGCCGAAGACGAAGGCAGGGCGGAGCCTACCCCCAAAAGAAAGAAGAAAATTAAATACCCACCAGACGAAATATTCCTTAAGATACTAGAACATATGGACAAAAGAAAAGAAAAGATGAGATTTAATTAGTCAATGTACAACGAGCGTTAAAGAATGTATCAGATTATAGCTTAAAGTATTAGCTTATACAGTAGAGGAGATAAGCCACAGAGGCATCAGAGAGAGAGGCCGCGATAGGCCAAATAGGGATAGAGGCCACGATAGGCCAGATAGGGACAGAGGCCACGATAGGCCAGATAGGGACAGAGGCCACGATAGGCCAGATAGGGATAGAGGCCACGATAGGCCTCAGTGGGGAAGAGGCCCCGATAGGCCTCAGTGGGAATGGCCCCGATAGGCCGCAAAGAAAGGCCACAAAGGCCGCGGAGAAAAGGCCTAGTTAGGCCACGGATGGAGACGCCCAGATGGGCCATAGTGAGAAAGCCAAGAGGCCATGGAATGAAATGCCTCAGTGGGCACAGAGAGGAAGGCCATGTAAATAGGCCACAGTGGGAAACGCCACAAGATAGGCAACAGAGGGGAAGGCCACGAAAGACAGGCCACAGAAAGAAAGGCCAAGTTAAGGCGCAGTAAACCATAGAGGTTGTTGGGAGTAATATGAATAGGTATTATACCACCACCAGTAATTGCATATAGATTACCTTGAGGACAGCTTGATAACGACAGCGGCAGTATCTGCAAACACAATGAAGGGTGAGTAGAGGGCTTTTATATCCCTCGTGTTGCGTGCCTGATTGGCTAGATCTAATTGTAATATGTGACGTAGCATTAAGTCTTCCTAGTAGAACTTGCGCTGACGCTTCCATTTCATTAATAATAGGCTACTTAGTAAAAAGAT
Source organism: Sinocyclocheilus rhinocerous (assembly GCF_001515625.1). Lineage (NCBI taxonomy): Eukaryota > Metazoa > Chordata > Actinopteri > Cypriniformes > Cyprinidae > Sinocyclocheilus > Sinocyclocheilus rhinocerous. Next base: position 171,100 of record NW_015639766.1, on the reverse strand, counting down.
GCCGTTAAAAACTGATTTAAAATATACTATCTTTGTTGTTTTTACATTAATTTGGAGGTTCAATGTGAAATTATGACAATATTAATATGCGATTAATCATGATTAATTACAGAATAATGTGTGATTAATTATTATTTTTTAATCGATTGACAGACAGCACTAATGTTAACCTTTTATAGATTTTAGATTTCAATTACATTTCTAATTTTATAAGTCCCCCCAGAAAGAGATCGGGACGGCCCCCACCCCCTTGGCCCCCTTCAAATTTTCAGTTCGATAATCCAGCCCTCAAATGAAGCTAATTGAATAACCCTGCTCTAATCCGTTAACATGGGTGCGGAAAAAATACGCACCACATACTCACTGCAAACGGAGTAATGTGAACCTGGCGTTATGTGTGTGCGCTGCGAGTGTG
>NW_015639766.1:168512-169711 GCF_001515625.1 Sinocyclocheilus rhinocerous | reverse complement strand
GTAAGTAAAGTAAAGGACAAATTAAAAACATTGTAAATATGTTTAGTCATTGTAGTAGTAATGACTGCCTGTTTTTGCAAAAAGAGTTTCATGGCCAGTAAAAAAATGTTTTGCCCAGTAAATTTTATCACGTCACCGGCCATTGGCAGGTGTGGCAAAAAGTTAGTTTTAGGCCCTGGGTCTAACCTACTAGTTAGCTAAACTTTAGCTAACTTACATTGTAGCTCTGATAGCAAGACAAATTAACTATATTTGCCTTTTGTATAATTAGCTGTAAATTCGAGGCACAGGTAGCTTAGTCTTTTGTTCATCACCACTCACTTCCACAGCAAGACAAACACAACTGGAAAAGGGAGGGAGGGCTTCACTTCTGCGGCTCTTTGTCTGTGATGTGATGTGCAGCTGATCAATGTGTGCTACACTGCTGTGCTGCGCGGAGACAGACAGGGGAGAAAGGCATCGGAACTGGACAGAGTCTCAACATTTCCTGACCCGACCTGATATTTCAATTTTTTTATATGTTTGACAGGGAAAGCTGTGCGCAAACAGAAACACAGGCACACATATAAATATTCATGTATTTAAAAAAAGAAAGAAAAATAAACTCCCCAGAAAAAAGGGCAATTTCTCTCAAGGAAGAAAAAGGTCAGGTGCTCAAGCCCCCTTTGATGTCTATGTGTGCACATGCCTGCATGTGTGTGTATTTATATATACATAATAAATATACACAGTATACACACATATCTACGGTGTCCGGGAGGTGACATGGTCGGTTCACTTAGTTTTGTCGTGGCCACGACATAATAACTCGTGGGAACGTGATAATGTTGTGGCTACAAGATATTAATTCATGGGAACGTCATATTAACTCGTGGGAACGTGACATTATGTCGTGGCCACGAGATCATTTTGTCGAGGTAACATTTCTCTTTAATGCATAAACAAACCTGCGTGACCATAGGAACCCGGGATTATCAAAAATGGATAAAACATTTTTATTTACATTAATCATTTTAAAGGGGTCATATGATGCTTTTTTAAAGATCATTATTTTGTGTATTTGGTGTAACAGAATATGTTGACATGCTTTAATGTTCAAAAAACACATTATTTTTCAAATACTGTACATTATTGTAGGTCCTCTATGCCCCGCCTCTCTCAAACGCTTCGTTTTCTACAAAGTCCCTCCTTCAGACAAG
>NW_015639766.1:165223-168213 GCF_001515625.1 Sinocyclocheilus rhinocerous | reverse complement strand
TACAAAGAGAAAGGAAAACTTGAAATTGCATCATATGACCCCTTTAATATTTGTATATTATTTATTTATTTGTATTATTTTATTTTATTTAGTCATTTAGCAGACGCTTTTATCCAAAGCGACTTACAAATGAGCAGTCAAATAAAAGCAGTCAAAACTAACAAAGAGCAACAAGACAAGTCTCGGTTAGCACAATAATACGCCGTTCACTTGCAGAACGCAAACTTCTAGAGGGCACATAACATATTATTTTTATTATTATTGTTACATTAACTTATTAGGGCTATATTTTTATATTTATTGTTATATATGCTTATTTCCCCTTTCAATTTATGTATCGCTTTATCTATTTTGTATAATTATGCTAGCATTTGCTAGCCTACCATATATTTTGCAAATAAACGCCTGACAATTATGCCAATAAAGTTGTGACGTTAAGATTGTATTTATGCCCATTTGTGATGATAAATGAGCGTGTTGTGTTCTCATTTACAAATGAAACTACATGAAGGATTAATTCCTCAACGAAACACTACAGAATTTATAATTATGGTCTATTAATTAGCCGAAATAAAATGAAATATATGTTACATTTAAACTGCATTCCAGCAAAAATTCCATTGGCATTTCGAGCATTTACAGTAGGATATTATTTACAAAGGTATTCAGAACGTTAAGTAAAGAGATCGAAATGAAGGGGTAAATGAATATAAACGAATATAAAAATATAACCAATAATAGGCTAACAATAATAATAATAATAATAATAATAACAATATACAAATATTACGGGGAAAAGGTGATCAGTTAATGGACTTACAAGACTGTAGGTTGGATAAAAATGTTTTCTTGTAGGCCTATTTTATATTATGCATTTTATGTAACATTTATTCATGATAAACTTAATTTGAATGCTGACTATCGCACGTAATACAGCCCAGTAGCCAAGGCCTATGGTTAATATACAAATTTAATCATGTAATAATTTATATAATAAATAATATAATAATTTCTTAATTCAAAATAAAATATTAATGAATCCATCTCTGATAATCCCGGGTTGCTATGGTCACGCAGGTTTGTTTTTACGCATTAAACTCATGGCCACGAGAAAAATATGTTGTTCCCTCAACATAAGTCGTGGCCACGACATAAGGATGTTGTTACCTCGACAAAATGATCTCGTGGCCACAACATATATCATGTTCCCACGAGTTAATATGACGTTCCCTCAAATTAATATCTTGTGGCCATGACATATTATCACGTTCCCACGAGTTATTATGTCGTGGCCATGACAAAACTAAGTGAACCGACCTGTCACCTCCTGGGCACCTTACATATATTATGTCACATTTATGCGTAGAAACTAGTGCTGTCAAACTATTAATTGCGATGAACAAAAAATTTTATTTTGGATGCGATTAATCGCAATTAATAGTTTGACAGCACTAGTTTCTACGCATAAAAGCTTTAGCAGCGGCGAGCTAGCGCTTAGGCAGCTATGGACCGTCTATAAAGTACATGTGGAAGGATAAAACTGTCACGGGTCAGGGTGCCTTCTGGCTCCCTCTGCTGTCTGTGTGTCATGTCTTTTTCGGGTCCGGCTCGCGACATTCTGGATCGCGCTCTCATCGACCAGTTTCATCGGCGTCATGGCGAGGCCTCCGGGGACGCCAGGAGGCGTCCTTGAGGGGAGGGGTACCATCACACTGCCGACCGAAGTTGGATTACCTCCAGAGACTGGCTCGCTATTTTGGTTACAGTTTTATTTGTTTGTTTGTTACCTTTGGAGAATAAACTTTGTTTGCATCTAATCCTCTGCCTTTGAGTCCTCTGTCTTCCTCGGCCCGTCACAAAAACGATTAATGGTTTCCCATCTGAATGTTTTTTACAGTTAACAAAACAAGAGCAATTTGTGCACCAAGGTCTTTTAAAAATATTTAAACACTTATAATGCTCACTTGAATAAGAAATATTTTAAACAAATATGTGATAGTGGTTATTATTATATTATTACTTTTAATAAATATATTAATAAAAGAAAAACAATATTAGAATAAGAATAAGAATCAGAAAGAGCTTTATTGCAAGGTATCTTTACACACACGAGGAATTTGTTTTGGTGACAGAAGCGTCCACAGTGCAACAGAATGACAGTGACAAGACACAGATAATAAAAAGAATAAAAAAGGATAAGTAAATAGGGAATAACAATACACACACACACACACACACACATATATATATACACAGTGCTGCTTGAAAGTTTGTGAACCCTTTAGAATTGTCTATATTTCTGCATAAATAAAAGTTGACAAAGAGAACCGAATTAAACAAATGAGATGAAAATATATACTTTGTCATTTATTTATTCAGGAAAATGATCCAATATTACATATCTGTGAGTGGTACAAGTATGTGAATCTCTAGGATTAGCTGTTAATTTGAAGGTGAAATTAGGCCATGTCCACACGTACACGGTATTTTTATAAACAGAGTTTTTCCTTCTTCCGTTTAAAAAAAATCTCCGTCTACATGCAAACGCATGCTATGAAGCACTGTCAAGAGCATGCCAAACCAACAGGTGGCGATATAATCTCAACCATAAAGCCATGTTGGCCAATCAGAAGCCTGAAAAAGTTTCCTAGTAAGCGGAGATAACAGCGCAGGCTCTGACGTCACAAGCCAAAAACTCCGGTTTCGCTGTCTACACAATAACACTGCAACCGGAGTTTTTGAAAACCTTCACCCTGGCAGGCGTTTTCAAAAATGTTTGGTTTCAGTGACCTGGTGCTGCACTTGCGTGTGGACAAATGGACAAACCGCGTGGAAAAAGCTGCGGTTTTAAAAATAACCGTATTCGTGTGAACAGGGCCTTAGAGTCCATCTGTTCAGAGGTGTTTTTAATCAGTGAGATGACTATCAGGTGTCAGTGCGTGCCCTGTTTTATTTAAAGAACAGGGATCTATCAAAGTCTGATCATGTTT
>NW_015639766.1:157364-164575 GCF_001515625.1 Sinocyclocheilus rhinocerous | reverse complement strand
ATATATATATATATATATATTTCCCAAAAAGTAAAAATAAAAAAAAAAAAAAAAAAAGGACAAAGAAGGCGCCGATGGAGGAACAGAGCGAGCCGGTGTTTGACGGGCACTTTTCAAACTTCTAGGGTGGAGCCCTGCGCTTCAACCAATAACAGACAGGTCTGACTCTGGTGCAAAACCAATCAAACTTCCAGTTCAGCTGCGGGGACGGGGCGTTCAAACCGCGCTATGCTTTGACTGTCAATCACCTGTGTTGTCGTTTTGAATCAGCATCATTAGCATTTCAGTATTTTAGTTAATGTGAGCTATGCTCTGATTTTAAATCGTAATTTTGTCAGCTCCTGAAATGCGTCATACCGTCGATATTACACAGCAGTATAAGTAAATAGAAACTCGGTTGATAGAAGGACACAGTTATTGCATGGATGGAGCAAGAACAATGTAAGTGTCTAAAATACATGCACATGTTGCCAGTACTGAGTCAAAGCGTCAGTGTCTGGGTGATTAGAAATGACACTATAAAGCACACTACCCAGGAGGTCATTTGAAACCGGTAAACTTCGGGAAAGTTCAAGATTCCAGTAAGGGAATGCATTAGTAATAAGTAAGTTCAAAACAGCGCTAATGCAAAGAAAACATGGATGATTTCATCAGAGATGGCAGAGAGAATAGTGACTCGCATCCAGATGGCAGTAAATTATTCTTTTCAGTGTGTATTTGGCTTAAAAGCACGAGTGTTTTATAATGAATGCCGGCTGAAGGTGTTTTAGATTATGCGCTGGACAGTGGTTTAGTGATTCTGAATGGATCCATATAGTAGCATGTACAGTCAGGTTAAGGCAACAGGTTTAGTGGTCTTTTGGCGCCTCCCTATGGCCATGTTTGGTATCGCAGCTTAACTGGTCCTTATTTATATTAAAAATGCTCTAGACAATTTTCTTTCTTTCTTTCTTCCGGCATTATATACATACATTGGGAATTATCAAAACGTAATTAATTAATAATTTTTTTTTTTGGTTTGGGGGGAGTAGAGTACTGGCACTTCTTTTTTTCCACTTCAAGCACTGGAACCCGGTATATGTTAATTATATTAATTAGGGGGTGTTTAGAAGGCGGAGATCTGACACCAGTCAGCTGCGCACACATAATTTGCGATTTATAAATGTGACATCTGGAAGAGGCGTACGCACGTGTTTTTGTGCTCACGTTCGTTTTGTCTGAATCGCGCTTACGCACTTTTGAGAAATGATCTTAGAACAAATTTAGGACGGTTTATACGCAACTTTTTTTATAAAGGAGGCCACAGGAACATGGCTGAAGACCTTTGGTTTATAGCCTACATTTAGTTTTTTTTTTTCTTCCCCTTCAGGCTCTATTTAGGTTTCAAAATTCATAAAGTTCTGGGGTCTTATTTATAAAACTCTCCTTAGATTTCATCCTAAAAGTGTACGTAGGCACAAAAGCTAGATTTTGCAAATGCACAAACATTTTCAGATCTATAAAACCATGCGTACGCCAGAACCTGCGCAAAAATCCCTTTATAAATCCCAGTCAGGGGAAGATTTAGCGTACGTGCATCTCCACCCCGACTCCTCCATTAAAATCACCATATATGGAGCTTACAACGTCTAGTTTTACTATGCATAACCTCATCTGCATATCATTTCTATGCATATTCCCATCCACGTGACACCATGTTTAACACCATCAAAGGTACAAGACATTAAGGAAATATGAGATACGGACTATAAATGCCATTTGTGCCATAAACATGAATTTTTATTGCTAAAAATCATACAGTATCCTTGTTATGTTTTAGAATATATCAAAATATCCATAAAAAACTGTTTAAAATAGTTCTCAGAAAAAATATTTAGAATAGAGTTGATCTCATTAATTTCCACTGGCCAAATAATATTTCAATTGTTTAAAAAAATTCAAATTAAATTAAATTAATGCAGTTTTGCTGATAAGGTGAACATCTTTTAGCTATTTTTAGTGGAAAAATATAGGCCTATATTTATTGCAGTGTAAATACAATTATCTGACTCTGCGCGTCATTGACAAAGTATTTTAAAAAGGAAACGTGCAAATCTGACAAAGTATTTTAAAAAGGAAACGTGCAAATCTTACCGTTTTCTTCAAGTTGTATCCTTCAAATACATTGGTATTTTTCATAATGTTGTGGAGATGCCTTCACACAACATGAACACCTCCATGCAGCTGTGGTTGTACAGTAAGCTAGACCGTTCCACCGAATCCAGCAGTGTCCGCCACAATATCGAAGTAAGTGTGCATCATTGATCATTGTTCTCGTTAAAAAATATTTTCTCATAACATGAGATGTGCAGTTTAGTTTAAAGATAAATTATTGTGCACCTACAGCACTCCTCGCTTTCATTACAACATAGCATACCACAGGAAAAGTAGGCCTAATCAAGCGCATCCACTACAAATAGGCTATGTCTAAATTCATATAATTTTGGTTTAACTTCTGCTTAATGACTTTATGTAATTTCAGTGCCTATCTCCATTAATGAGAGTGGAAAATTTAATGTAAATGTATATGATGAAATGAAAACAGTTTAAAATCGTTGTTTAATTCATTATTTTTCTATCTCCAGGAAAAAAAGTTTGTACATATGGGTCAGAGCCTGCGTTCAGGTGTGCAAATTTTCCCGTCAAGTTTGTTTTTCATAAATCCCACCTTTTGCGTAGGAAGTGGCCTCCTTCAGGGCAGGTTTTGTGCATACGCAACGTTTATAAATGAGGTCCCAGTTCATTTGTGAAGATTGTCATGATGAACAAAACATATAAAAATCATAAACTTTTGTTGGTTTATATTCTTATACTCTGCAATACTATATTAGGAAATATGTGACCGGTAAATGATGCGATTGACCTATCAGAATCAAGTATTAGAGAAAACTGTGTAATGAGACATATCCATAAATAGGGTATTAGACTGCCTCCAAATAAGTTCTTCAAAACAAGTTTGTGGTTCTCCCCTGCTCACATAAACCAATACCTGCCCTTTAACAGTTCTCTATTGCAATAAAAGCTGCATTAGTGGCAGCACTGCACACTGCTGTCACAACAAAAGATAAAATAGCAGTTGTCCTTGAATACCAACTCACTAGGGCTGGGACAATAAATTGATGCATCGCAAATCGAGAAATGATTCTGCATCGATTCTGAGATTTTCTGAAGGCATCGCGATTCTCTCTTGAATAGATTTTGAGCTTAGTTTTTTTTAACAGCAGATGGTACTGCGTGCTTTAGAAATAGTCAAATTCTGCTTGCTTCCAGTTCCTTACACACGCACCATTTGAACCTAAAATAATCATTCATAAAGTTCAAAAAGGTTGAAGCGAATTACAAGGATGTTCACAGTGGGCTGTGTTTACATTAATCTCGCATCATAAAAGCTGATGTGTAAGTACATTTAACCACTTACATTAGGGGCCGTCCACATGTCGCGCCTAAAAATGTGTGGAAAACTAGGCTCGCCTCTTTCTGCTTTTTTCCAAAGCGTTCGGGCGCTTGCTTTCTGGAGGCGTCTGCAGTTGCTAAGCAACCATGACCAGCGCTCTCCATAAAGACGCGGAAGTTTCAGCAAAGGATAAATGGATTTGCAGCACTGAAAATCGCTTGCAGTAGCTCTGCTACTAAATTTATTTAAAAATGGCTATCCCTGTACAGCTATGAACAGCTGTTACTTTATCTTGGCTGAGCTTTCAATGTTGTTACGGGAAAGGATGAAGCTGATTGGTTGGTTCTTATCACATGACCCGCGGTGCGCTTGGCACAAGTGAAGTTGTTTTTGATGATTTGCTTAAAGAGCATTATTACATGTGAGGTCACGATTGAAGTAAAAATTTGAATGAAATATAATTTTAAAGGAAAATTGAGAAGATTAATTGAGCCTAAACAATGCATCCCAGGCGCAGGGCTTTGCTGGAAATGCAAAAAAAAAATCTTATTGATGTGATCATGGTTGTTAGTAATCTGTTCACTGATAGGTTGAAACCGATGCGGCTGCCGCTGCCGCTCACAAAAAGATAAAATATTTTTATCTTTGGCGGTGCCTGCCACGAAGCGCCGTGCCCGTGGAAGCAAGCGGGTGTGCCTCACACGTCCTGAAAAGTGAAGCTGCGGGCTCTTTGATCGCCCCCTGGTGGCTGGCTGCAGTACAGGTCATAAACATGTAATCGAATGGGACTTGAGTCAAAATAAAAAAATAAATTACACTTCCAATACAATTTTCCGAAAGATGGTTTTGGTCATTTAAGGTAGTTGTTATCACGCTGATATATGTTCAATTGTTCGTTTTTATGATAAGTTCGATTTTAGCTAGTAATTTGATGCTATAAAAACGGGGTGTGTCGTTATGGTTGATTGGGTCTGCAGGAGTTTGGCCGAGAGTTTGATACCGCGGCTCAACCTCACGACACTACTGCGCAGACTCTGGCTCCAAATGATGTAATTTACTCAGGATGGCAGCGGCCATACTGAGATGCTTTAACTTAACTTTTCTATAGTGGAAGGAATAGGAGACGCGTCGTCCATCTTTTTTTACAGTTTATGGCCGCCAGCGAAACCGCCCGCGTTTTGCCGCTTTCCGCATGTAGTTTCCATCAGCACTCACTGTACATCCTTCAAACGGGCCGGGTACTGCTTCAAGACATTACAACTGCCAGAGAAAGAAAAGAGACAATGAGAATAAGAAAATAAAAAACAAATGTTAGTGCTCAACTGTGTTTTCCAGTGGTTGATAACAATAGCTGTGTCTCATTTAGAAGGCTGCGCCCTCCGGAGGTCGAATCCTCTAAGATATATTGAATCCTGGAAAGTAATTTGAAAAAAAAATGCTTTTACTTGTTTTATTTTTTAACACCACATCTGCGCTTGTGTGTACATCTGCCGGCGCCGGCATTTTTCTAATTAACAACGGTTGTTTACGGCGACGCAAAGAATTGTGGGTTATCTGTAGCAGCGAAGGATACACCTCATGCATCCTCCGAATTCCTGTGAAAGAAGGTCGCATTCGAAGGTCGCATTGGGAGTGTCCTACTTGCTTTTCTGAAATGAGACAGCCTCGATGACGTATGAAGCCTTCGAATGCGACCTCCGGAGGGCGCAGCCTTCTAAATGAGACACACCCACAGCTTCAGCCGAACGCACAAGCGCTCTTCTTCGTGAGCATTTGAATGTGCAGTTAAAAACTAGCCTAGAGCGCCATCTGCTGTGAAAAACTAAGCTCAGAATCGATTCGAGAATCACAATGCATTCCGATAATCTCAGAATCGATCCACAAAATGCAATGCATCGATTTATTGTTCTAGCCCTACAACTCACTGTGCTCTTTCCTCTACTGCCTCTTCAATATATTTCGCTTCATGATGGCTTTTATACACCTGTGCAGAGTTCATTTTTTGTGACCAGAAAGCATTTTTGTAAACTTCATATACCCTTGTGATCTAATCCCGATTTAATGTATACTGAATGTCATGTTTGTTGTTACTCTCCCTTTGCATGTACATACAGTATATGGGTGATTGTGTGGACCAACTTTTGTAACAAATATAAATCCTTGCTAAATGAATCTGTGTTCATATGCTAAATATGATAGAATATATATATTATTTGTTTTGATTTTTCCTTTTTTATAGTGCAACAGTCTGTATACTGGTTTACCTTTGTACTTTGTATAAAGAATGCCTTGTTTCTGTGTGGCGTGCCTGTGCTGAAAAACTGCAAGGCCTACACAATATTGAAAGAATTTGGGTTTATCAGCATATATGAGATGTTAACCTCTGTAGGTTAGAATATCTCTATAACGATGTTACAATTGCTCAGACTGAGTTTTACACTGAGAGAAGTTTAAAACACACACACACACGTGACCCTGGACCACAAAGCCAGTCAGAAGGGTCAATTTTTCAAAATTTAGATTTATACATAATCTGAAATCTGAATGAATAGGCTCTCCATTGATGTATGGTTTGTTAGAATAGGACAATATTTGGCCAAAATACAACTATTTGAAAATCTGGAATCTGAGGGAGCAAAAAAATCAAAATATTGAGAAAATTGCTTTTAATGTTGTCCAAATGAAGTTCTTAGCAATGCATATTACTAATCAAAAATTAAGTTTTAATATATTTACAGTGGGAAATTTACAAAATATCTCCATGGAAGATGATCTTTACTTAATATCCTAATGATTTTTGGCATAAAAGAAAAATCAATAATTTTGACCCATACAATGTATTATTTTTGGCTATTGCTGCAAATATACCCCAGCGACTTAAGACTGGTTTTGTGGTGCTGCTTGAAAGTTTGTGAACCCCTTGCAGAATCTGTGAAAATATGAGAAATTTCAACAAAATAAGAGAGATCATACAAAACGCATGTTATTTTTTATTTAGTACTGTCCGGAGTAGATGATCTACCACTGTTTTTTGTTTTGTGATGGTTGTTCATGAGTCCCTTGTTTGTTCTGAGCAGTTAAACTGAGCTCCGTTCTTCAGAAAAATCCTCCATGTCCTGCGGAATCTTCAGTTGTCCTGCATCTTTTGCATATTTGAACCCTTTCCAGCAGTGACCGTATGATTTTGAGATCCGTCTTTTCACACTGAGGACAATTGAGGGACTCAAACACAACTATTAAAAAAGGTTCAAACATTCACTGATGCTCCAGAAGGAAACACAATGCATTAAGAGAAAACTTTTTGAATTTGAAGATCAAGGAAAATTGTACTCCATTTGTCTTCCGGGAAACATGCAAGTATCTTCAGTTGCTTCCGAAGGGCAGTACTAAATGGGAAAAAAAAATATTTCTACAAAATACGAAAAATGTGGACATCTTCATCCTGTTCAAAAGTTTTCAAAAAGTGTATTTCTCTTAATGCATCGTGTTTCCTTCTGGAGCATCAGTGAATGTTTGAACCTTTTTTAATAGTTGTGTTTGAGTCCCTCAATTGTTCTCAGTGTGAAAAGATGGATCTCAAAATCATGCAGTCACTGCCGGAAAGGGTTCAAATATGCAAAATATGCTGGAAAACTCAAGAATCTGCAGGACATGGAGGATTTTTCTGAAGAACGGAGCTCAGTTTAACTGTTCAGAACAAACAAGGGACTCATGAACAACCATCACAAAACAGAAAACAGTCGTGGATCATCCAGGTAACCACACACAGTATTAAGAA
>NW_015639766.1:149705-157337 GCF_001515625.1 Sinocyclocheilus rhinocerous | reverse complement strand
ATCTGCAGGACATGGAGGATTTTTCTGAAGGACGGAGCTCAGTTTAACTGTTCAGAACAAACAAGGGACTCATGAACAACCATCACAAAACAGAAAACAGTCGTGGATCATCCAGGTAACCACACACAGTATTAAGAACCAAGGGATCCCAAACTTTTGAATGGGGTTATTTTAATAATTTCAGCTATTTTTTTTTGTCTTGTGGAATAAATGTAAACATTTTTTATGTAAAATATCTTACTCAGGACTGTACTAAATAAAAAATAACATGCATTTTGTATGATCTCTCTTATTTTGTTAAAATTACTCACATTTTCAGATTCTGCAAGGGGTTCACAAACTTTCAAGCAGCACTGTATAAACACTGGATTAAAATGCTTTGATAAAATACCTTATCACAACCTCTGACTAAAGACTTTCTGTAAAGTCAGAAAGCCAGTGATATATCTTAGAGCTGAGTGAGAAAGTGTACTAGAAAATTCATATTAACACAGGGATCCAAGTCCTGAAGGGGCATGAACCCAACTGCATTTGTTCATATTTGCTTACAAAATAGTGTGTCCTTCTGAATCTCTTGGTCATATTGACTTCCTTTTCAATCTCATTTTTTTTTAATATTCCTAAAAAAAAACTACTTTTCTACATTAAAACAATGATCTGACAAAATTAATCATTTAGCAGATATACTTTTCCAGGCCTATTCATCACACATTAATTAATTTATTTAATATTTATTATTATTAGATATTTCAAGGTTTTAAATAGATTAGTCATTTTAGGTCTATACGAAAAGTTTTCGCAAGTACACTTGAAAAGTGATAACTGGTTGCTTGAAAAATTAAAATGACTCCTCATAAAACCAGGTTTTGGATTTTTATAATGTAAAAACTGACAGAGAATATAACAGGCAACACAATAAGATAAATAAAATTAGAACTAAAATTTAATATTAAAAATTTTTATAGACGATATATTTGGGTAAAACACCATTAACTGTTTTCCCGTTTACAACATACTGTCTTGTCATGCATTAACACACTGAAGCATGTGCGCCATCAAATATGAATCTGAAGCGCTGCATGTTTGCCGTTTCTAAATGAAATACAATTTTAAATATTCAATGATTATGGTAAATTAACAAAACTGAAATGATCTGAGATGTAATTTGTGATGTTATGGCAAAGACTCGCGCAAACTTAAGAGTAGTTTCTGACAGTTTTTAAAAAAAAATCTTGTACATAACATTGTAGGCTATTCGTTTTGTCAATTTAATTGTACAAATCACTAACGTATATTATTGTGGACTGACCAAATATGTGGGACCGCACGAAAGATTTAATAAAATTTTCTGTCTCAAACATTACCTTCGGATGGCAAAGGCTGAGGAGGGTATTAGCTACCACAGAGATGCTTTTTACAGTAAGACAGAGCAACGATTTGACGTGTACAACATAAATAAAACACATAGATTCAGCACGACTGAGACTGGTTTAGTCCTGGACCTTTACTTTTGGGGGTTTTGAGTAATAACTCGTTATTCTCGGCTCTCAGTCTCTCCACCTCAATCTCTAGTTCCCGCACGCGCAGAGCGCCGGTGCCGTCAGCCGGGGACTCGGGATTTCTCCGGCCGTGACGAAGCCAGTTGTTCTCCTCCTCTAACCGTGACATACACTTCTCTAGCTCCAGGTATTCCCTAACCAGTTCTTGCTTAGACATATTTTGGAGAGTCTCGACGTGGTACCGCTCATAGGTCTCAGAAAAGTCTCTCTGCAAAAACTCTCCGCTTGCGTGGCCGGGTCTGCCCATACCGTCGCTTCCTCCGCCACCGCCCCCCTCCTCCTCGTCCTCATCTTCGCCCTCAAAATTCTCATCTTCGCTGGCCGTGTCATCGGAGCGGATCGCCCCGGATTTTCTGGCGCCCAGCTCCGTGTTGAGGTCAGGTTCTTCGCGGTCGTGCTCCTCCATCAGAAACTGGGTGGTGTTATATGGGGCAACGGGCAGACCTTTGGCGAACATTTCGGCGCGCACTCGCGACGCACGGGCGGTCTCGCGTTCATCTAGCTCTTTCTTCTCCTCCCAGGTTAATTTGAAGTAAGGCTTCCAGCGGCGCTTCTTCTTGGAGGGTCGCCGCCGGTGTTTCTTCTTGCCCTGGCGGCCATCTGACAGCCCCTCGTTGTTTACTCTCGTGCAACCAGATTCTCTCTTATTATTTGTTTTGTCCACAGGAAACCCGTCATCACTTGCTACGTCGCCAGCCTTGGGCTCCGGATCACTCCTATCCCGGCCGCGGCACATAGGATGTGTATCTCCAGACACCAAACCCGGACAGATCTCCAACTGGTTTCTTTGCACTTGTTTCGAGGAGACACTTGTCAGACCATCCCTCTGCCGCCCTCTGTTGTCATCCTCCGGTGCAGCTTCTTCTTTAATAAGCTCCATAACTGTACACTCCCACCTGAAGGAGATACAAGTTTGTGATCAGTGAGATGAGTGACACCCTCCTAAACTGAGGTATGAATATAAATCAGGTTCATAAACGCTGTCATTTAAAACAATTCACCAAAACACTGAGGAAAAAAGGGAAATGCTTTTCCTAAAAGTGAACGAACATTTTAACAAACTGCAAATGCTAACAAACTCGCATAAGTTAAGTCTGAGTTACCTCACCGTTCAACTCCAATCTCGTGTTTGAGTTATTATGCTAAGACTGTTAATGTGAACTCTTTCCGTTCCCTCTACTATTGACTTGGTTTCTTGACGGGTACGAAAACATTTCCCTCCAGCGCAAACTCCAATTCGCTTCTGATATGGAGAAGAGTGGGGCTTGTGAATTTATTACCTCCCCCACGTAAAGGCGCATGCGGCCAGTCCTCCAGGTTTTTCCTGCTTTGTGGGACTTGAAGTCCCGCTAGGCATTTGCACGCAGCAATCTCTGCCATAAAACCTCCATTACCCACAATCCAACAATTGTTTTCGGTCCTGAGCGGGCTACGCCTACTCGCAATTTTCACTGGATAGAAAGTTTTTTGTGCGTTCACTGTCCAATCGAAGCATTCTGATTGGTAGCTTTCATTGTCAATCAAAAAGAAAGCTGTCCCGGTCGCTCTAGTGGACGCTACCAAGCATGTCCGAAGCGGGTAGAAACATCCGCCCCATTCTACGATGCATTAAACGTTCACCTATTTACAAAGAAATAACTCTAAAAATTATGTTGACGCCGCATTGCATTTACAAAGTACACGTAGTATACAATATCGCGTTTGGTTATTTTGCATCTCTACCCTAACAATTAAACACACACCCTGAGCCCTTGTGAGGATTGATCACCCCTCAAGCAAAAAAGTAGTTCTCATTTCAAGCAGTATGTTCTCAATTGAAAGTGAATTGTAACGTATGTATCCATGATGATAACAAACGTAGAGGTTATAATGACTGAAGTATTTTCCCTTGTTAAAGTGAAATGTCGCAACATAAAGTAAACGTCCTTGGGTTGTTTCTTGCATTGATTAACAACGATGAAACGAAGAAGCGATTGTTTAGTAACCTGATTGTTCGCTAGCTAGCTAGCAGGATAATGGAGTTTAGATTAAGTAGCACAAGCAAACTGGTTAAAACTGAGACTAGCCATATACCGTTAAACCATTTTACCTGCATTTCACATATAGACATTTACATACTCGGAATTTCCTGTAGTCTCCGCTAGATATTTTATTACAGATGGATTTAGTGACTATAGCTAGATGCCTTTCTTGTATTGGAGAGATTATAGATTTACGCCTTCACGCTATTATCAGTTGTTTTAGAAGACAGCAATGCATTGTCTCTTCTCATTTATAAATGGAAATGCTTAGGTTTGAAAAATTAAAACCCGTTTCTTGACTTGCCCAGAAATTAACTCGTGCTAGGGAAGTTAGCTTGCTCCCTTGCATCTGTTAAACGAACCAATGCGAAACAAAACAAAACAAATGGCCTGTTCGATATAATTTTTTCCACATTAAGTTTCCAAAAATTTTTAGACCATTTTGTCGAAAAAGAATAAAAGCACAATTCCTAACATATCAGTGCTAAGAAATCGTCATACAATTACATACTGAAGGCATTTACAAAACAGACTTTGAAGGGCCAGAAAGAACTATCACGATTATGTTGTTGTGGACAGCAATCACAGAAAGAATCGAAGAGTCCCGATACTTGGTTTAATTCCGCTGTTGTTGAAGGGGCTGTACATAATTACCTAGATGAATGCACCTAAAATGAAACGATAGCAGTTCCTGAAGAGATGGATTTAGTTTAATTTACTCCCCTAGATATTAAACGAATCTAGTACCCATTCAACCTGCACAAAGTAAACAACCCAGCAAACATAAGTTCTGTCTGTGAACAACTGCTTTAAAATTGCACGTTTAATATATATATATTGTAACCCTAATGTGTATTTCAATTGTAATATTTCTGTAAAGTCTACGGACAGAAAAGTGGACGTTTCTGTAGAATGACCCATACACACACACACACACACACACATATATATATATAATATGCAACTGTTTTGTTTATTTGTGTTTTCTCTCATTATCTAACAGTCAGAATATGCTGTTGCTGGTTGCCACGTGAAGGCTCCTGTAGTTAATTAAGGCTTTTTTAAAGATTGTATAACTGACTAAAAAAAGTATGCAAAGTGCTTGGCATCCTGCAAGTAAGATCACCAGGACTGTAATCTTTGTTAATTTATAATTAATTTTAATTTATGCATTTAGCAGATGCTTTCATCCAAAGCAATTTACAGTGCATTGAGGCTATACATTTTTTACCAGTACGGGTGTTCCCTGGGAATCGAACCCACGACCTTTTGCGCTGCTAACACAATGCTCTACCACTGAGCCACAGGAAGAATATTTTTGTCTTATCTTTGTTGTGGTGCAGATGGCATTTACAAGGTCAGCCAAGTCAAGGTTTCAACCATCAGAACAGAGCTACTAATAAACATGACTTATTTTCAAAATATGATGGTACGTATATTATACATTATTGACAAAGTCTCTGCACACAGCTACATTTAACCAGAATTACGTGGAACACATCATGAACATTAAATTAAATAACTCCAGGATGTCTCTGAGAACTGCATTCATCTTGTTCATACAAGATTAAATAATCTTTAGATTTATGAGATTAGAACATTTACTCTCTTCACATCATGCTAACAAAGTGCTACACTTGAAGCACCAAACGCTAGGTCACAATTAATTAGTTATCATTGTGACGTTTACTTTAATTTGAACTCAGTACAGTAAATTCATAAGTACATATTAATCTTTCTCTTCCTCCATCTCAGCAGAAACATCAGTGCCTGAGTCACAAAAGGCCACACTAACAACAGCAGCAATGTACGTCCAGAGATGTCAAATGGCCACCATTTCTCCTGTAAAACAGAAATTAAAATATTAAAGAATTCTCTTTTCCACACATATTTGATCAAAACACACACACCATATGATTGAGAAGCGGTGACAAGCAGCAACTGAGTCTTGAAATACATACCAAGTCTGTCACATGTTTTACCTCAGTCTCTGCAGCTGTCAGTTGTAAATGGGATCTCCGCTGTGAACTTTGAGCCTTAAAACAAATATACAGATACAAATAAAATAAAATAAAGACACGTGAATTTTTATTTACTTATCAAAATCACTAGTGGTGGAAATAATAAAAAATAAAAGATTAATGAAGAAAATATTTTGCGCAACAAATAAAAAAAAAAGTATAATGACATTTAAAGTTGCATAACATTTATGACATGCCATAATAACATCTATGGATAATCTTTCTGGCAATCTAAATGTTTATACTTGTGCTATTGCTTCGATTCTTAAAACTTTTCTAATTTTTTTTCTTATTTTTTTATTTTATATTTAAATTAATATTTGCTTACTGAGACCATGCAGAGTTCTGTCTCTTTTCTTTGTACTGCTCAGTATATAAATAACAAATAACATCACTTCTCTGGCTTTTATTTTATCTAGCTTACTTACATTTGCAGTTGCAAGACCTTCAACCACCTCTAGTCATTCCATGACGCTCTGCATATCCTCTCTGAGTTGCCGTATGGCTAGAATAATCTGCTGCTGCACCTGGCTGTTCTGTAGCCTGTCAGGACCACCCTCAGAATTGTCTCTGCCCCCTTGCCCTGAACCAGCCCCCGAGGCAAGCCGCTCCGCCCACCTAGCTTTGCGGGGAGCCATATAACCTGGAACAAAAACATATGCATACATAGTATTTTTTGGTTTCAATGTTGGGGATAACACCCACACTTTCGAGATCACCCTGGTCTGTTTGCACTAATAATGTGATGATAAAGATATTTTGATTGAATTCTTCTTTAGACCTGAAAGCAATTTCAGTTCTTGAGTATATACCAAATCAGCTTATTAGAATGATTTCTGAAGGATCAAGTGACACTTAAGACTGCCATAATGGCTGCTAAAAATTCAGCTTTAGGAATAAATTACATTTTAAAATATATTAGAACATAAAAAAGTTATTTTAAATTGTAATATTACAATATTACAGTTTTTATTGTATTTTATTCAAATGAATACAGTCTTGGTGTGCATAAAAAACTTGGTCATATGTATATGTTAGTCTTAAGGTTGTCTATAAGCCATTGTTTTCCAAAACACTGACACATTTTGCATTTGGAAGATATATATTCGACCAATATGGATCAACAATTTTGATGACATCATTTTGCACTTTAGCTTCTCATTAAATTTTCTGTCCAATCAAATGCTCTTGAGGGTCTTGAAGCATCCCGCCCCACAATTAAAAGAACCAAAGACTTAAACTACTTCAGTCTGTGTGCATTGAATTTATTTAATACACGAGTTTCACAATTTGAGTTGAATTACTGAAATAAATGAACTTTTCCACGACATTCTAATTTATTGAGATGCACCTGTATAATAGACACTAAAGCTGCTGAAATTGGTCAATTCTTCACACATTCATTATGTTATGTATGATGAATGGCACATAGTTCACTATATAAGGGGTAAGGAGTGATTCAGACAGTTTAAACAAGCTTTCCATCAAAGCACGCACACAGAGTGCTCGGGTCGAGAGACACAATATTGCAGAGCAGATAATATGTGGACCACAAAATGTATCCAACCCATTTGAATTCTACACAGTATGCTGCATTTTAAAGCGCAATGAAGGAGATAAAACATCAAACATTGGACATCCTCTGCATTCTAAACAGCAAATGTGAAGAACAGATTATAATGCTATTACTGAAAATTATAACTTTTTTTTTCTACATTTACATTTAGACATTTAGCAGACGCTTTTATCCAAAGCAACTTACAAATGAGGACAATGGAAGCAATCAAAATCAACAAAAGAGCAATGATAAGTGCTATAACAAGTCTCAGTTAGCTTAATGCAGTACACGTAGCAAGGTTTTTTAAAAATCCTATAATAAATAAAAAGAAAACAGATAGAATACAATAAGAATAGAGCAAGCTAGTGTTAGAGGCCTTTTTCACTTTTGTTAATTGTATAATAAATAAAAAGAAAACAAATAGATAGAATACAAAAAAGATTAGAGAAGCAAGTGTTACTGTAAAAAAAAAA
>NW_015639766.1:147431-149599 GCF_001515625.1 Sinocyclocheilus rhinocerous | reverse complement strand
TTTTTAGCCAATTCTTGAAGATGGCTAAGGACTCAGCTGCTTGGACTGAGTTGGGCAGGTCATTCCACCAGGATTTTAATTTAAAAGTCGGTGAAAGTGATTTTGTGCCTCTTTGGGATGGCACAACAAAGTGACGTTCAATTGCAGAACGCAAGCTTCTAGAGGGCACATAAGTCTGAAGTAATGAATTTAGGTAAAGGGGTGCAGAGCCAGTGGTGGTTTTGTAGGCAAACATTAATGCCTTGAATTTTATGAAGAGTGGGTTTCTTAAGAAGTGGGGTTATACGAGCCTGTTTAAATGTTGAGGGAAAAACACCAGTGTGAAGGGATGTGTTAATGATGTGAGTGAGTGCAGGTACAACTGCAGGAGAAATGGCTTGAAGGAGATGAGATGGAATAGGATCAAGCGGACAAGTAGTAGGATGATTAGAAAGGATGAGTTTGGAGACTTCTGCCTCAGAGAGTGAAGAGAAGGATGTGAACGAGTGTATGTTTGCTGGTAAGATGTGTTTGACAGTTTGTGGTGTGGCAAATTGTGCACTGAGGTTTGTCATTTTATTAATGAAGAAGTGGCAAAGTCGTCAGCTGTTAAGAGTTGATGAAGGAGGGGGAGGAGGAAAATGTTTTAAAGAGCATGCGAGAGTTAGACGAATTGTTAATTTTGTTATGATAGTATGTCCTTTTAGCAGTGGAGACATTAGCAGAGAAGGAATAGAGGAGTGACTGATACACATTGGGGTCAGTAGTATTTTTTGATTTGCGCCACACCCTTTCAGCAGCCCTGAGCTTAGAATGATGCTCGCAGAGAACATCAGACAGCCAAGGGGCAGAAGGGGTGGTATGGCCTGGTCTGGAAGACAAGGGGCAGACAGTGTCTAAACAAGACGTAAGAGTGGAGCAGAAAGTATCAGTAGCACTGTTAGCATCAAGAGATGATAACTGTTTAGGGGGAGGAAGCGAAGATTAAACCATAGGAGATAGCCGGGAGGGTGAGAGTGAGCGTAGGTTACGTCGAAAGATGACATGTGGAGGGGTATGGGTTGTGTCAGGAACCATGTTGAGGTTAAGAGTGAGGAGGAAGTGATACAAGGTGTGCAGTGGAGTAAACAATACATGATTAGTGGGGCAGTGTCATGTGTAAATAAGGTCCAGTTGGTTGCCTGATTTGTGAGTAGCCATAGTTAACACTCTCTTGAGATCAAAAGAGGCAAGCAGAGTGTGGAAGTCTGCAGCCTGAGGTTTATCTAGGTGGATGTTGAAGTCTCCAAGCATAACTAGGGGAGTACCATCCTCAGGAAAGGTTGAGAGCAGCACATCTAATTAATCTAAGAAGTTACCTTGTGGTCCTGGGGGTCGATAAACAACTACAAAATGGATTTTAAAAGGGTGGGTAATAGTGACTGAAAGTGATTCAAAGGAGCTGCTTCCCAGAGAAGGTAATGGAATACATTTCCAATCATTAGAGATAAGCAGACCAGTACCTCAACCTCTTTCAGTTAGACGGGGAGTGTGGGAAAATGAGAAATTATTGGAGAGTGCTGCAGGAGTAGCAGTGTCCTCTGGTTTGATCCACGTCTCTGTCAGGGCCATGAGGTTTAGTCTTGAATGACTAGTAATAGATGTAATGAAATCTGCTTTGTTTACGGCAGACTGACAATTCTAGAGACCAATAGAAAAAGAAAGTAGTGTATTAGCAGACCTAGGCAGTGCACAGGTTGTTAGGATTGCGCTGCCTATAGTGTGTGATGCGTGGTTTGCGAGTGGTAGTAATAGTAGGGATATGGAAACACATAGTAAGAGTTGGTCATAAAAACTGAAACAGAAGTGAAGAAAGGTGTAAAAAAAGAGGTTGAGTCAAAAGCGATACTTATGTCCCTTCTGTGTTCCTGCACTGTGGAGTCACACGGTAGAGTCGATGGTCTTTACACTCTTCGGTCTTCACACGAGGAGGCCTTCACACGAGAGCTGCCGCGACCGCTGCCGTGGTGTACTAACCTTTTTTATACCCGTTTGACAAAACGGAAATTTAATTCAGCTGAACACACTTTACTATTTATCACAACAAAGGGCTAAGCAAACGCACGACACTGACAAGGTATGCGATACAGTACGAGACCAAACGCAACTTCAGCATGTCTCAACACAGTAAACAAAACAAGCGTTTCCTA
>NW_015639766.1:140571-144845 GCF_001515625.1 Sinocyclocheilus rhinocerous | reverse complement strand
AAAAAAGAGGTTGAGTCAAAAGCGATACTTATGTCCCTTCTGTGTTCCTGCACTGTGGAGTCACACGGTAGAGTCGATGGTCTTTACACTCTTCGGTCTTCACACGAGGAGGCCTTCACACGAGAGCTGCCGCGACCGCTGCCGTGGTGTACTAACCTTTTTTATACCCGTTTGACAAAACGGAAATTTAATTCAGCTGAACACACTTTACTATTTATCACAACAAAGGGCTAAGCAAACGCACGACACTGACAAGGTATGCGATACAGTACGAGACCAAACGCAACTTCAGCATGTCTCAACACAGTAAACAAAACAAGAGTTTCCTAGCAACGACGACTGCGCTAAACACTAATGAGACAAGAAATAAATACACTTACGGTCTGCTTTTATCTTCCGCTGATTGACTGCTTCTCTCAAAGAGTATTTCTTTACACTGTCTTTTGCTAGCACTTAAACACACTTTACTGTTTATCACAACAAAGGGCTAAGCAAGCGCACGACACTGACAAGGTATGCGATACATTACGAGACCAAACGCAATCAAACAACCATTTACACATGCTTAGGACATTTGGTTTGTAAAATGATGACTCGTTAGATAATGTTTTCTTACTAAAATCAGATGATTTCTTATTAATTAAACAGAATGTGTGGGAATACTAGGGAATACCAATATCCAATTTTTCTTCATTTCTGTCACCAGTGGAGTTTTAATTCCTTGCCACTATTGCCTTAGGCTTGCTTAGTTGGGGACACTTAATTTCTGGCAATATTTTCGACTTGATTGCACAGATACTATTTAAACTGATCTGAACTGAGCTGGATGATGACATCACCGAATCAATGATTAACTGACTTTAACTGAAACATTGAGTGTTTGTCCTCTTGCATTATCGACACACTATTTTCCTGTTAATACTGTAAAGCTGCTTTGATACAATCTGTATTGTATAAAATGTTATATAAATAAAGGTGACTTGACTTGACTTGACAATAGAGTGGTGCAGTGGCCAGGGGCGGACTAAGTGATTCGGGGGCCCTAAGCACATTCCAAGTATGGGGCCCCAACACACCAATTATGTGCTCTTTTACTTATTTTGCTGTCTCTTTCTCTACTAAGTTAAATTAGTGTGAAGTCAAATTAGTCTAAAACCTTGTTACCCTATTTTTCTGGATCACCAAAAAAAAAAAATTAATGTCCATTTAATGGTAGTAAATTGTGACCTTCTTTAGTCTCTTCACAAAAAGGATTCTAACATGTCATAAAATGATCCCATGCAACTGTATTTCAAGTGTTCTGAAGGCATACAGTAGGTTTTGCTGAGAAACAAATCGAAAATGAAATCTATTATTAGGCAAAAATATTTGGTTGTTGAACTTGTGTACATTTATGCGAGTGCATGGCAGTTCACGTCGGCACATGCAGAAAAAGCACACAAGCAAATAATTTTAAGAAATCAAGAATAATTAAATTATGATGTAGCGTCTGGACCAATCAAACACACAATATATATTTCGTTAGCTATATTTAACAAATACTCTGTAACACCCCTCAGTTAACAAGCCATATGAGGACCTATGGACCCTTCCCCCGAGATGCGAGTTATTTCCCTTAACCAGGAAATTAACGTTCTTAGAATTGACAAGACAGTTGACCCTGAGAGGTCAGCTAAATATCTACAGCGGATCTAAAATATTCATAATTAATTATAACTAGTTATGATTAATTATTCATATTTCCCAGGAGCTGATTCGTTACAATGACGAATTATGACGAAACACAAGGCTTATAACCTTAAAAGTATGTGTATAATTACTTCTCTGAGGTGAAGACTGTTGTGAGACAGACAGTTGTCAGGTGAACAAATAATGTATAGTAAGTTAAGGGCTACCTAACTCAGTTATTCTTTTCTTTGTGTTAAATAATTAATTATTTCATTTACTACCAATTTATTAATTTAAAACTAAACATATAGTAATTTTATTATTTGTAATCATTATGTTATTTATAAGGAATTCTTTGGCATTTACCAGCAGGCCTGATTCCAGAATCAAAACAATGAGGATGCTTCTGAAATTACTAGTGAGGGTGCTCTAGCCCTAATGCACATCTAGTTTGACTTATATTTTTGTCCCACCTATTGCAATTTAGAGAGTGAATGCATTTATATACAGATATCATTCCCGAAACTTTGCAGCGTGTACGTGGCCGTTGGTCCTCTTGGCAGCATGAAAAACAAGGCTTTTGTTCAAATTCTGAATGAATTATATATAGCAGGGGTCTTCAATGCTTTTCAATAATTTTCTATACTGTGATGTTTTTTTTTACCCATGTTTTAATTTTGTAACGAAAAACTACTTGTGATCAAACATTAATTGGCGGACACCCTGCATTACTGTAAGAATTACAGAACCTCAGACACTTTAGTCTTCTGAGACGGACAATACACACACACAGCGCATTAACATACAGACATCTGTTTCCACATCTCACTGAGAGAAAATGCGGGAAAACGTCTCTCACATACGCATTGGTTCCTCCTCATCCCCTTCCTTCCCCTCACCCATCCTTCTCTTCACTCAGCTCACTCAGAATGGTCAATAGTAGAATATAATGTTCTACATGAATGCAGGTGATATTTACAGTCATATTTGGTATCACTTGACTAGTCTCAGGGCGTCTGGTATAATGGTCTCAATTTGACAAGAAGTAGACTAAAAGGTAATACAGATCCTAAGAGTTAAGAGATATTTTGCTCACTGTAGAGGGTGTGCCATTTCCCAGTGTCTTTCATGCAAAATGCCTTTTGTCTCGATGATAACTCTACATGATCAATGCAAATTCCAATTGTTAGTTCCTGTCTTCATCTCGGGGGATGTTTGTCTTGGTCTGAAGTACTTAAGGAAATGTTGCAAGAGGATCAGGGCGATTCTGTAGCCAGAAAGCCCATAGTGTGGTGTGTCTCTTCACTTCATACTATGTATTTTCTAAGGTCAGGTATGCATATTTTACTTTTAGATTAATCCTTGAGAATTTGATGTCTTGTATTGATATGATTTGATATTTTTGAATTGGATATGTAATTGACATAATACATATTTTTACCTGACTGATAATAAATGGTTACATTTGATTTTATTCTGTTTTACTCTGTAATTATTGACTCTAGTAGATTACGTTGTATCCTTGTTAGCGAACATGAGCACCCGAATGAACAAGTGAATATAAAATAAAGAGTTAACTATAATAAACAAATGTCAGAAGAATACTAATTAGAAACAGACATACAACCAATTTGCATTTCAACCTAAATTCGAGGTCGAGTCAGATTAAATAATAAAATGGAGTCTGATTAGATAATAACATATGGAGTCAGATTTGAGTTTAACCCAAATTTAATAACTTTGCGCGCTGAAAAGACAAACACGCAAGAAACCTTCAGCCACCACTGGATACCTTCCTTGGGCCAAGTGCGTGGACCTTACAATTACCAATGCGATTCCCCGGTTGAAGACCCTTGATATATAGCCTATAAAGCGTGCAAAAGGCGCTCCCTTTATAATCACTAAAAGCTGTCACTTACTTCAGTTCATCGCAATCTTACGAAGTTCCGTTATAATCAATGAGGCTCTCTTCAATGCAGACTGAATCTTGTCTTTACACTGTGTCTACACTTTCTTTGTTACAATGAGAGGATATGCAAGCACACATAACTCATCAATAAACATAAACTTCGGCTTTTCGAGTGGTAAGTGGATTCTAACTTAAACACCTCTGATTGGCCATTAAGTTCAAGAAATCAACAGATATGTCTGTGATTGGCTACACTGCTCAACGCTGCAAAAACCCGGTGTAAATAGTAGAGCCCGACCGATATATCGTTTTGCCGATATTATCGTCGATATGAACCTGTCGCAGATATATCGTATCGGTGAATATGCCGCCGATATGACATTTTTTTTTACAATGCAGACGAAATGCTTCTAAATGGTGTAATTACTTCGTTTGTCCAGCAGAGCGCGCTCCATTGTTTGCTACTGGCGACCCAGGTCAGTGTAGTAAAGAGATGCATGGATGAGCTCAAACTTCACCCGAGTCCGCTGCTTCAAATTATCCGCCCGCCACCCACCCGCACGGCTGCACCTATATTTGATTGTCACATTACAATGATTTTAATTCTTAGTTTTGCAATGATGATATGATGAATGGATGGTTCATTTTTAACAGCAGATTCAGTGGCGTTAGAGCTGATCTGCGCATCACGGCACGC
>NW_015639766.1:139662-140518 GCF_001515625.1 Sinocyclocheilus rhinocerous | reverse complement strand
CGGCCACCGGAGCTGATCGCGGCCACTCAGTCAATGCTGGTGTTTATACCGGCCACGCTGCAGCCCACAACTCATGCTCATCACATCGGTCACATCACATTTCCTAACTGGGTGTCTACATCGGATGCAAGCGGTGCGGTGCGACAAAATACAATAGAACCACTGATCTATATATAATGAGTGAATAGAACCCATTATAATCAGTGATGATGTCTACACTGGATGCGGCGCGATGCAACAACAAATCCTGACATTACACCGATGCCTCGTTCTATTTATGACGTACTGACACAAAGTTCAAATGATTTTCAAAGGTCGCTTTGTCGCATCCTGTTGCGGCGCAGACACGGTGTCAGCATAGTTTGTCAGTACAGTCAGTAACGTAGCAGTTTGAAAAGTTAGTATCTTTCTGCAGTCCAATAGACGGCAGTGCGGTGGTGGCTTGAGTCTGTTGAATGGTGGTGGCTTGAGTCTGTTGAATGGTGATTTAACGCTACGTTGGCACCTAGTTGGAGAGACTCAATGCTAAAGTAAATAAACAACAATGTCCCCATCTTTCTCTCACAATGAGCTTATCATATTCATTTGCTACATTAGTAGGGCTCTGTGATTTCCGCGATGCAGAAAACGCGGACGGAAGCACGGAATCCAGTCATAAAAAGGAATTTACTGTATAAAGGGGAATTTCATGGAATTTGTCTTATTTTTGATGAATAAATAAAAAGCAGGTCAGTACACTTAAATCAAATCGCAATATAGACTAGTGTCTGTGAATATTAAACTGCAGAAGACTATTTAAATACGAATCCTCATGTTCTGCATGTTCATTTGATTACCAGAAAATACACAACACAGA
>NW_015639766.1:138443-138650 GCF_001515625.1 Sinocyclocheilus rhinocerous | reverse complement strand
GGTGGTGGCTTGAGTCTGTTGAATGGTGATTTAACGCTACATTGTCACCTAGTTAGAGAGACTCAATGCTAAAGTAAATAAACAACGTCCCCGTCTTTTACTTTCACTATGAGCTTACCATCGTTTGTAGGGCTCTGAGGGCTCTGTGATTTCCGCGATGCAGAAAACGCGGACGGAAGCACGGAATCCAGTCATAATACTGTATAA
>NW_015639766.1:135584-138176 GCF_001515625.1 Sinocyclocheilus rhinocerous | reverse complement strand
TATAGCTTGCTTGCCCTACACAGTTACCTTGTTTATTTTCTTAATTCAAGTTATATATATTTTGTTCTATTTGTGTTTTTTAAGAGAAGTGAAGTTTACTGTTAAGTACACGTTACGGGGCGAACGAGACGTGAGACGTGCGGATCCATCTGCAAAGCTTTTATTTAAAGACGTGGTCATAAAACAGGCAAGGTTCTGACTAGGGGTTGACCGATATGTGTTTTTCAGGGCCGATGCCGATACCAATTATTACAGACCAAGTAGACCGATAACCGATATTTTGAACCGATATATATGTCTGGTGTAAAAATTCAAATTAATGCCAAAATTAAGAATAACAAGGGCTCTGACAAAAACTTTCACTGGTGTTGGTTGTACTTCTTACTCTTGTCTTCTTCCGTGCATCCATCTACAATAATTAAGAAATAATTGACGACGAGCCGTTGAATTATTAGAAAAATAATGCACACCCGAGGTGGTGATGCGAAGCGGAGTGGCCGTTACACCACGGGTGTGCATTATTTTTCTAATAATTAAACGGCTCGGAGTCAATTATTCCGCTTATACTACGGTTACCACACCTCAAGACATCGATCAGATGATATATTTAAAGGGATTTAAAGGGATATATTTAATGGGATATATATATATATATATTCTGTTTATGTATATACTAGAGATGCACCGATTGCAAATTTCTTGGCCGATTCCGATTTCTTGGAAGTGTGACCTGCCGATACCGATTTTTGCCGATTCCGATTTCTAAGAACTATAATTGACAGCATATACAAACAAAAATCTATGCAAATTTCAAAGCAAAAATATTTACATCATAAAATAAATCCTTAAACATTACAATTCCCCCAATATGGACTAAGTTACAGATTTTCTCTCACTTAAACAACTCTGTGACTGGAAAGAGGAAGAAATAGTTAACTTAAAATGAGTTACTGTATGTAACAAAACAGATGTAATTTCCCTCTATGTTTATAAATGGTAATTTTTTCCCCCCTAACCTTATTAAATGTGTCATCTTTCACATCAAATTCTTACTTTGTTTCAATTAATTCAGTTAGAATAATAATAAACTGTAGAGTTGTTACCATTCAAATGAAATTAGTATTAACAAACTAAATTTTTCCACTGCTGAGGAAACAGTAGCTGCATCTGAAGTGGCATTAGATGCATTTACACAAACAGTTTGATGAAGCTGAGCTGCCATAAATGCATTCACACTGCAAAATTTCAAATGCATAAATAATTTTATAAGATTAATGTTTTACATATTTTTTAAACATATAAATGTTGAAAAAATGCAATGATACTTTTAAATATGACTAAACCACCAGTAGGTGGTGGCAAATGTCTGTTTTAATGAGTGAGTCATTTATTCATTCAACTGATTAATTCAAAGGGCTGATTCATTCAGAAACGAGGCAAGTGACATGTCCTTATGAATGGGCCACTGAATCATTGACTCACTCGATTTGTTCAAAAACGTTGATTCATTCAGTAACGAAACACCACTGTGTGTCGCTCGGAGACACACAACAGTTCTGCTGTGGCTTTTATCGGAACTATTCTCGTCAGCGAAATTGAGCAAATATTTTGTCTAAAATCTACGTCACTTAATTTTAACTTCTTGTTTATTGAAATACTATTGTATAAAATCAGTGTCACATTGCAATTGTGTTGATATAGATATTCGGAGAAACATCATGGCCGTATAATGTTGCTTACCTAAATCATATTTTGTAAATATATTTTTTTTTCTACCGCAGTATGCATCAATAAATTTCTGTGAGTTACTTTGTGTGTGCTGTCCCTCCCACACACTCACTCAGGCTGTGCAAGCCTCATCTGGCATGACAGAGCGCCGCTGGCAATAAAAGGATCGGCTCGGAATCGGCAAAACGTGAGACTGACCGGCCGGTCACCGATCCGGGCTGATCATGCGAAAAATCGGCCGATTCCGATCACTGGCCGGTCAATCGGTTTATCTCTAGTATATACTGTATTCTATATATAGTACCAGTCGAAAGTGTGACTATACTGTATTATAATATAGCCTACACATAAAGAATATCGGCCGATATATCGATATCTGTCTTTTTTTTTTACTCTCTAATATCAGTATCGGCCCCCAAAAAACCATATTGGTAGGGCTCTAGTAAATAGAAACTTCTGATACTCTCCAGAGCGCAAACACAAATACGCACTGGAGTGTTTGCCAAATATGTTTTGCCAATATCAGATGGGGCTCCCTGAGTTCCTGGAGTCCTAAGCAGCTGCTTACCTCACTTATTGGCAGTGTTGGGAAGGTTTCTTTGTAAATGTAATGGGTTACAGATTACAAGTTACCCTATTTAAAATGTAATACGTAGTGTAAATATTTTAATTACTTTATTAAAGGGGTCATATGATGCTGCTAAAAAGAACATTATTTTGTGTATTTGGTGTAATGAAATGTGTTTATGCGGTTTAAAGTAAAAAAAAACACATTATTTTCCACATACTGTACATTATTGTTTCTCTGCTATGCCCCGCCTTTTTGAAACACGTCGATTTTTACAAAGCTCATCGGTCTAAAAA
>NW_015639766.1:133895-135314 GCF_001515625.1 Sinocyclocheilus rhinocerous | reverse complement strand
AAAAAGCAGAAAGCGGCGCGCCTAGCGTTTTCCACGCGTTTTTAGGCGCGATATGTGAACGGCCCCTTATACTGTCTTTTTACGCGTTGCGTTGCGTATCGCGCTTTGTAAACATAAAACCATGTCTGCATTTGTGATCGGAGAAATGACAAACAACAAATGCTACTCTACACTGCCCAAAATATATAAAAGGATATCGTCCTCTTTTGGAAGACCAAACAAAGTAGTTTCGCTTTCACAACGAAGCACACAGTGTCTCCACGGCATGGCGGCAGCGGCAACAATACTACAGTGAGAATAAAAGTTACGCCTTCTTTCTTTGCGTGAACATTTGGGCGGCGTTATGCAAATCTTCCCACATAGTGAGATAGATATGTGGGGGCATGTTAGAACGAGCCGTTTTAGGTAGGCGTGGTTAACTCTTAACTTTTATAAAGAATATCTCTTTGGATTTGAGACTTTAGTCTTTGCAACTTTACAGATCTTCTTTATGCACCAAGAGCTTGTAACACTCCAAAGAGAAAGGAAAAATTGAAATCGCATCATATGACCCCTTTAAAGTAATATAACTGATTACATTTTATTAATTTTGATTACTTTTCTAAATTTCTAACGAATGTTTTCAACTGTTAATCATTTTGAAACATTTAAACCACGCAAGGTTAACCTTACAGTAGTACTCAACACTGTACTCAACACAAGTACTTACTGTCAGACTTTCAAAATCCTTCCTCACTTAAATTAAGATTTTAAAAATGTAATTTTAAAGCACAGCCACCACAAAATTAGACTTCTAGTTTTTCACCTCTTTTTACTTTGAGATCGTACTGAGGTTAAATAAAGATTTAAAATCATAAGTTATAGTTTCATAGCTATGATACTGTTTTTGGAATCAAATCTTTGCATACAGTGGGGAAAATATTTATTTGATCCCTTGCTGATTTTGTAAGTTTGCCCACTTGAAGAAATGAAGGGTCTGTAATTTTTATGGTAGGTTTATTTGAACTGATAGACACAGAATATCAACCAAAAAATCCAGAAAAAAACACATTATATAAAGGTTAGAAATTGATTTGCATTTCAGTGAGTGAAATAAGTATATGATCCCCTACCAACCAGCAAGAATTCTGGCTCCCACAGATTGGTTATGTGCCCATGTGGAACACAGATTAGTCCTGCCACTTTAAGAAGTTACTCCTAATGTCAACTCGTTAGGTGTATAAGACACCTGTCCACACAATCTGTATCTTCCATTCCAACCTCTCCCACCACCATGGGCAAGACCAAAGAGCTGTCAAAGGATGTCAGAGACAAGATTGTAGATCTGCACAAGGCTTGAATGGGCTACAAGACCATCAGCAAGAAGCTTGGTGAGAAGGACACAACTGTTGGTGCAATTATTCGGAAATGGAAGAAATA
>NW_015639766.1:133271-133475 GCF_001515625.1 Sinocyclocheilus rhinocerous | reverse complement strand
TATATTTGATTTTTATGAGTTAATTTAGACGTAATGCACGGTTTTATAGAGTTACTTGCTAAATGCGCTGCATTATTTTGCTCATTGCGCCCTCGGGAGACAATTAGACCTATACAATAAAGACCTATTTAATCTGCATATAAAACATTAGAAATGAGATATGTGTTTAATTTTTATTGTGTTTGATTGTTAAAAAAAAATATG
>NW_015639766.1:112410-133259 GCF_001515625.1 Sinocyclocheilus rhinocerous | reverse complement strand
ATGTGTTTTTTTTTTTTTTCGGTTGGTATTCTGTCTCTATACGTTAAAATAAACCTACCATAAAAATGACAGACCCTTCATTTCTTTGTAAGTGGGCAAACTTACAAAATCAGCAGGGGATCAAATAAATATTTCCCCCACTGTAGCTATGACAGGAAACAATGGCATCTAACAATGCCTTGGAAAAAAACAGTTAATCTTAAAGGGGACATTGGATGCCCATTTTCCACAAGTTGGTATGATTCTCCCTCTCTTCCGTGGATGAGAAAAGGAGATTTGCAAATTATCATAAAAAGTATAAATTGTGAGACGTACTTCTTGAGGTGCAGCTGGATCACAAACAGTGGGTACTGATCCATCCATGAGTTTCAACTTTTTTAGCAAAACCTGCCTTGAATTGGCCCTTTTTCAGAAAGCAGTCTGGATTTAAATGATTTGATCAGACATAAACAAATGTAGGGGTATTCAGTGGCACTTCACAATCAAAAACAAAACTAATCCAGTGCGTCCTCAGTGACTCTGATGTCGGGAGAAAATGAAGACTCTTATGTTCACTTTTACATGCAACTACAAAACACCTGCATTGCTTACAAGGCACTGTTGTCGCTACACCTGCTTGAGCACGAAGAAAATGGCGGACAGCGTTCAACTGGCTGAGGGCGGAAATATGCTAATATGGGACAGTCCGTCAGCGGCCGTGGACGGGGCCTGAGCAGTATGACGTCATACTCAAAAGGGCTAGATAATTTAGACTGTTTAGGTTTTGGGGGGATTAAAAAAAAGTGAATCGATTTTTATAATTGTAGGGTGGTTGTGTCCACACACTGCTAAGACACATTTATATGCAAACACCATGTAAAAGTTGAGTGCATCCGATGTCCCCTTACATAAACCCAAATAGGAAATTAAAAAGTTATCAAATAAGCATGTGTCCTATTCTGTTTCCAAAACTCCAGAAACAATGGTGCCTCATATTTTAGAGCAGTCAATGCAATTTGGAAAATAAATCAATCAAATCTGTATGTGTGTGAAAATATTTAGATGTAACCCCCTTTGTAATCATTAACATTTTCATAAGTAACTGCAATTTAATTACACATTTTATCTCAGTAAATCTAACAGATTACAGTTACATTTATTTTGTAATTAAATTATGTAATTTCGTTACATATAACTAGTTGCTCCCCAACACTGCTTATTGGTTAAGTCTGCCCCTGGCAGTGGCTTCACTTCTTATTAAATCATGGGCAACACAGTTCTCTATATTAGATAAATGGTTTCAAGGCACTTCATTGGGACTTACTGACCCAAAACTCTTGGAACGGTTATGTAAATGTAGGGATCCATGCATTTGGATATTTTTAACAGTTTTATAAAATTTACAAAAATATTGTTACATGGTGGCACTTGTAATAGTGACACAAGAAGTCAAAAAGGGTGTTGTGGTTTATAATGTGCAATTAGATTAAACTTACCTGAGGGGTTCCTCCAGCCCTGCTGCATCCCCTCTCTCCCTGTGGTTCTCCTCCTAATGGGAGGACCAAACCTATCTTCTGCCCCCTCACCACCATGTCCAGCACCGATCTGAATCACCTGAGAGAGAGGGCTGTAATGATGCACCTGGATTCCAGTGGTCTCAATGAGTGCATGCCCATTCTGGGAACTGGCATTACCATCTGGCATTGCAGCAAGCTGTAAGTGCATAAAAGAAATAGTGTAAAAAATGCGGGACATAGATTGTTACACACATTTTAATTAGACTTAGTCAAATTTTAGACCTTAACAGTGTCCAGCTGTTCCAAAGAGTCACAGAAGATTTCACTCTCTGAGTCACTAGCCAGCCCCTGAACCTCAGACACATGTGCCTCTACACACATATATGGCGATGAAAGAGAAGAAATATAGTGCACACAATCTTGGCATCATTTATTACTTATACAATTGTCAAATGTTTAAACAGGAAGTTTGGTGGGTGGGACATGTCTGGATAGTGATCATAACTGGTGCAGGTTCCAATATAATACAAAAAAAAAAAAAAAAACAAGTGTAAATGATCAGAGTAAAATTGCACATATTTGTTTGTACAAGCTTAAAACCCAAATTTTCCATTGTAAAAAAAAAAAAAGTGTTTTGGTGGGCTGCAAAATATTCTGCATCCCTCATTTATAGATAATCATTACACTACCTGTACTCTCAGATTGAAGTTCACTTTCAGGAACCATCCATGTGTCCTCCTGTTGAAGAGCTGGTTGCCCTCTCCACTTCATGATCAGCCCAACCATAAGTTGGTTCTCTGGCATTTACATCTTTAAAATGCACACCAAAATCATAGTTTTCATAGTAATCATAGTAGTTATCACATAGAACTCATTGTATTTTACCAAAATAAATAAATAAATGCACACCTGATCTGGGAGATAAAAGTGCCTCTGGAGGTCTGGGCATATCATGAATGACATAATAGAGAGGTTCAAAATAATGGAAAAAGGATGCAGGCTTCTCATTGATTTGCATGGTGTCTATAACCTCAGGGTTTCTACAGACATGAACAAGTAAAATTTAAGACTTTTTAAGACCTTTTTAATACCACCTTATATTAAATTTAAGACCTAAACCTGTAATGGAAGTACACATTATATTACATACATATATGTAATATTTAATGTGTTTAACATAAAAAGAAAACAAAATATCATCACTGTAATAAATTATATTTATTACTAAAATACACAGTGAACTTTTCATATCAGAAGACAATATTCCATTCAAAATATCCCCACAAAAGCACTGCATCACCAAGATTTTTGGTGGCACAAACAATTTATTCTGAAGGAATATTTTCATCAATGTTCTATCAACTTAAATCTGCATATTGTTATTTACCTTTACAAAGGCCTATTTTTACAAATGCATAAATAATACCACCAGTAGGTGGCAGCAAGTCACTGCGATTGAACGAATCATTTAAAATGTTGATTCATTCAGGAACTAAATACCGTCAAGTTGCTCAGAGACGCAAAACAGCATTGTGGCTTTAGTGCAATAGTGCAGAAACAGGCAATATGGTGTCTAAAACGTAAGTCTCTTAATTAACTTATAGTTTATTGAACTGTTGTAAAATAAAAAAAACAATAACACACTTGTAATCGTGGTAAATTTGTGGAGAAAAAAAACGGACTCTTCATGTGAAATTGATTAACTATACGAAGTTGTATAAATATTTAGGCCTACATTTTCTGCCCCCATGTATTGAATTTGTGATAATTCTGAATGTATTTTAATAGACTGAATCATGCCGTGAAAGAGCGCACTGTAAATGCGCGCGCGCGCACTAGACTTCACGTAATGTGTGCACTCTGTAGGTGTTTTGCGTCGTAAGAATATTCAGCAAAATAGCTCACTTGTCATGGTATGTTACTTGACTATATCATGTTATGAATAAACTAAACATTTTGAATTTTTAACTCAGTGTGTTTCTTCTGAGTTTCTTTATGTGTGCTGTTACGCTCATTTGTTTTGAAGTCTCTCACAAAAAGACAAACAGAGTGAGCTTCAACAGCGCGACCTTGATACCAGAAATACATACACTATCCATTATAAATCGCTGTTTACATTAAATGTAGTTTAATAAAATTAGAAGAATCATTCTCGCATTTCCATGGTTCGCTGGTTATTATTATTTTTTGTCACTTATGTTTTAATCAGGTCCGGTCGAAAAAAAAAACATTTTAAACTAGCTAGAAGGCTGATCAGCTGTAGCTCGACCTTATATTATTATTATTGATATTATTGAGAACATTATAAGGTAGTTCGCCCTGTTTTCTGCTACTGCGATTCTCTCTGAGGATGCAGTAACTACCGCGGGGGAGAAAAAAATCTTCGGTCTGTCCAATGATTGTAAACAGTCATTAGGTCCATCAGACGTAAGATATTTTAGCGGTAATGTAACCAAAACATATTTAAGACCCATCGAATCTGAATTTAAGACATTTTAATACTTTTTAAGGCCTTTTATTAGGAAAACGTTATTTAAGATTTTTTAAGGACCCGCGGATACCCTGAACCTGTAATTAATACATGACAGCAAATTTATTTATATGGAAAAAAATTATTTGCTTGGCGGCTCTGACAACACATTTGATTTAGAGAACATTTTGCTAAACTTACTTTTCCCTCAAGTTGTTTTATGAATATCTTATATTATATATTATCGAAGCTCTCCCACCTCTTGTGCAGCTTCCTTCATTTCATCCACATAAGCAGCCATGGCACTCTCCCGACTCATCTCTCCAAGCTGATTCCAAGCATCCCTGACACAAGACCAGAAAAACATGCCATGAAGTTAAACCAGTCCTTTAAATGTTCTGAGGGCTCTGAAGACCATCACATGTACTTTAGTTAGGCACATTATAGCACTTGAATATGATGTTTATAACTTCTTAAAAGCATTATTATTTGTAACGGCCTACAGGGTCCCAGAATCCTGGGCGTGAGACACTGTACATGGGCCACAGACTTTGTATAGAGCATAAAACCGCAGCATCACTTCATAAGAGGGTCTGTAGGAACCTGTGCAAGTGCAATTTAAAATTTACCCCTGGAGTCATGAGCTGCTGCAAATAATGCAAATCAGTGTGATGAGGTAGACTTATATAATTTATAGAGATGCTTGCAATAACAAGCTGTGTACATTTTATATCTGCTACAAAAGAATGATGTTATTGTACATAACAGTGATGATGTCATTCACCAATAATGTAATTTTTGCAAATGCTGGGCAAAGCTACCATTTTTGGGTAGGCTTTGAATGACGTCGACAGCCGCCTGAAAGCGCCTTTGACAGTCCTCGATCTCTGACAATAAGAGATGACATATCATATGGTGTCTATTTTCCCCACACTCCTGCAGCCGAATGTTCATTAACTAGAGTCTAGACAACCTGTTAATTATATTCACTGGTGACAAATGTGTCATTCGGTCATTCAGAAATCAAGTCTCGGAAGAAATTTTTCTCTCAGATTGCTTGTACTATTACACTTATTTAATCATCATAAATTGTATTCGTCTTCCAGGAGACTTAGATTGTATGTCCTCTCTGATCTGAGGTTATTAGCCAGTGGGTCAAGCAGAGTAAGCGAGTTTCAACTCACCTGCCCTGTAACACGTTAACGTTACTGTAACGTTACTCCTGCTGCCATTACACACGAACCCTACCATATAACTGTAATAAGACAATATAACGACCAATCACATTACATCAAAGCGGTGCACCTTGTACAATCAGTGAGTTTGAGAACTGCATTATGCTGTTTTCTAAAAAAGGGGATCTTTCACCACCACTTGGAATTTCGGCCAGGAGATCACTTCCTGCTTCAGTCACGTGATGGAGTATTACGACGATGATTGGCCTCTGTTGCAAACGAGAGCTAAGAAAGAGAAAGAAGCTGAGAAAATCTGTTTGAAAAAAAAGAATAATAATATTTTAGCCTACAAAAATGCAGTTTTACGTCGTCAAAGTTAACATGTAAATATATTTGACAATTAATTACTCATTTAATTAGTCAATATTAAAGAAGTTGTGTGATTATTTTATTATTTTGACAGCCTATTTTAACAGTAAGAATAAAAAAAATGCATATCGTTTTGTGAGAAAATATTTATGTTTTAGTGTTTGCCTTTAAACGTCTTTCAGTGGCGATTCTCACTATTGGTGCGTTTAGCTTGCACACTTTAGGGCAAACATATTTTCTGAAAACTGTTTGGATTTAAATAAAAAGTTCAAATGTATGCATTAATCATTACTGTAGCTGGCAAAACATTAATACAAACGTTAAACTTGTTTTGTACCTTACGCTTGAAATAATTAATTTGATCAATTTCGAGTTGGTTGTTTTTTAATGTTGAGATCGCTAGAGGGAGACATTTTGTTAATCCTAATCTCAGCACAGGATCGTCTGCACATCGCTGTATATGGTAAGAATTCATAATGTAGTCCAGCCATTTTCAACTCGTTTTTTATAAATTGTCTGTATTTGGTGTATTTGCGTTTTGAATTGAAGATATAGTAGCTGTATTATTATTTATTTTTCTGTGTCTGTGTCTAATCCCATTTAAACGAGCTGCTCTTATCGTTGTTTATGATTCAGCTCTAGAGCATAGATAGGACAAGAACGTCTTTATTGGACACCTAAATCTGTGCTTTATATGCTTTTAAGCGGCACCAGTTTCTATCGTTATATTTATGTAGGTTAGAATTTTTGTACATCGTAGACTGAAATAAAAACCGAAGCCAATGTAAAGTGATGTCATATAACAGTAGCAGCTCTTTAACATTCGTGAGCTCATTAGACAGGGGCAGTGTCTGTTCTGTTTCCTGACATATATACAGATAGAGCTGCATCAGCACAGCACACAATCTAGACAACCATCCGTTTATCACATAAACTCTCCAGTTTAAGACGAAAGAGGACCTACTGCATCATGTTGAGAAAGAAGAATGGAGCCGGGACGTCCCAATTTAAACCAGACGATCCCCTGATAAAAATGGGTAAGACATTATTATTATTATTATTATTTTTTTTTTTTAAGATTTCACACACAGTTATATTTATTTTAGTTTTGTATTTGTGTGGGTTCTACCACAATGGGCAATTCTCATTTCACTGATCATTTCATTGGTCATGGTCAATGAAAATGCCTCTTTTTATGACATTTGAGTTTTCCTAGCTTTGGCCTTTGGCATTGTCTTATATAGTTAAAGCTATAAACTATAAACTATATAAACCAAGAAAATATATCTAGAAAATATATATTCTAGATATACCACAATGTCTCAAATTGCTGTCCCTTTCCCTGAAAGGGACTGACTAATATGTTAAGCAGATATGAAATAATAGCCCTCCTCCCCTGTGTGGTACATCAGTGAATCCTCATAAAGAACTAGCAGAGGAATTAAATAAAATACCCCTTTGGGTTCCATTTTAAGAGGTTATTTATCACTTCCTGGAATAAATTGAGAGCTAATTGTATTGGGACTTAGTAGAGTGCTCATAATAATTCAGACAATTAAATTCTGTAAGGGGGTTCAAAATAGATTGCTGTCATTTTTAGTATACAGTGGTTGACTATTAGTCATGTGACTATTGAGCAAGCTTTAAACATTGCTATAATAAATATGCTGTATTTTTGAAGCTGCACTGGTGTTTTTACCAGATTGTGAACTTTTAGCAAATTGTAACTTGTGCTGTTATACAGTGGTCCCTTTTTTTACCAAATATATGTAGTTCAAATTTCTTTCTTTCTTTCTTTTACTTTTTGACTTCTTGCATTTTTTTAAGCCACACAAAACATTGGTAAAATTGTGGTGAAATTATTTTTGCTTTCACTCACATTAAGTGATGTTATGGTTACATGCTAGTGAATATGCAGACTTGTTTTGATTAGTTACATGGAGAAAACTGTGGTAATTCATTTGCTCTGAATAAATGGCAGCTCAAATGCAAATGCTGGATTTCACTGTTTGCTCAGAGCTTGTAGTTTTGTTGCATAGGAATCTAATATGATTTTTAGAGTGCCACAATCATCAGACTTATTAATGAACTCTGCAGGGGTCCAGGATGATGATGATGTGGAAACGATGCTGCAGGGGTCCTCTATGACGAAGGTACGTTCTCCACGCTGGAAGAGGAAGCGCATGCTAAAGCTGATGAATGACGGAGTCACTGTCTGGTGTGAATCCAACAAGGCCACCAACAAAGCCAAAAGTCAGCAGTCCTGTGAGTTGTCATACTTAGATATATTGTGTTTATTTATTAGAAGAATTTCTGAGTAGTTTCCCGAGTGTGATAATGTTAAAAATAAGGTTTTTATGAAGCAGTAGGTATGTAGATGATAAGTGATGTTCTGTATTCTGTGCTCTGGAACTGTAAGAGCCCCTCCTGGTAAATACACCTCCTATTTATGGCTGTCTAAACAGGCTTCAGGTCTACTGGCCGCAGCACTGACGGTCATTACAGGGCTGGTCTATTTGTAGTTCAGATGGGGGGTTTCTCTAAGCTTCACTGTACACTCTAATTACAGTCTGTGACTGGGTGGGAAGAGAGCAGCCCTTCACTTTATGGTTTGCGCCATATAGTTAACATGAATTTATTATCATTGCCCTGGCAACTGTGCCCATGGCTTAAATTAGAATTTTGCTATATAATTGATCTTAGTTAGAAAGATTATGTTTTGTGATGTGGCTGAGACATGTGCGTGAACACCCACTTTTTTGAAGAATGTTGGTAACCAAACAGTTGCCGGTAGCCATTGACTTCCATAGTATTTTTTTTTTTTTTTCCCCCCAGGTTTAGAACAAACTTGAGGGTGAATAAATGATGACAGAATTTTCATTTTTGGATTAACTATTTTTTCCCTGGGGTTTAGGAGCATACAGTGTGAAACATCAGTTTATGAATATTATGAATGATTTAATAAAGCTAAAGTCTGATGTTGGTCTGTTGAAATCCACCTCTGAGACTCAGATGAACAGACAACACCTCTCAGACTCAGATGAACAGACAATCGCGTATCCCCATTTTACGAAAGTCTTTTCGTCCACTTTTAGCTCAAGGCAAAGTGTGTGTGTGTGTGGGGGGGGGGTCTTCGAAAGTCTTCATAAGAAGAAAGTCTTCATAAGAAACTTTCTTTTACTCTCAATAATATTGACTGATGCAGAATAATTATTTTATTATTCTTTTAACCATTTATAATAAATCATTTACGATTGTTAATTGATATGGTCCCAAAAAGATGACCCTTTTTTTCCCCTCCTTTTTCCACAGATATCTAACTTAGCTATTAATTCAACAATACTGTTCGGAGGTGACTTTAATACAGCTTTAGACCCAATTTTAGATTGGTGCAGTTAATACAAGGTATTCATAATCGGCAACAATAATAAAGCAATATATGAAAGAACTGGGCTTTGGGGACCGATGAAAAATTAAAAATATGACAGCAAGAGAATACACTTTTTTTCTTCTCTACATAAGTCATTTTCATGAAATTATTATTATTAGTATTATTTTAGTAATTCTAGTATCAAAAATATTGTTAATACTAAAATTCACCCTATAGTTAGTGACCATGCATTTAAATCACTAAATTTACAGATTGATTGCCCTAATATTAAAGCTCCCTCTGTAGGCATTTCAACACTTCACTAATGGAATATTCAAATTTTAACAAACTCTTTAGAGATGAATGGGATTTTTTTTTTTCTCAAAGATAATTAATGACACCCCCAATATTTCAGCATGCCAATTTGGGAAACTTGGAAAATGGTAATTAGGGGTAAAATTATCTTATACCTTTAAGAAAAATCAAGAATATGATTTAGAACAAAATTTTGCAAAATAAATAAATACATACATACAGTGCACAGCATAAATGAGTACACTGCCTCTGAAATTCTGAAATTACTCTTTACTTAGAAGACATGTTAGGGTTCTTTAAATATATAACATTCCAGCAAGTCTGCTTGATCAATTATCAAAGAAGAATGTCAAAATTATTCAGGAAAATAAGATTTTCTTATCAAAGAAATGTTGTGTTGCAAAAAGTACACCCTCCTGAAAGTTACTATAAAAAAATTCTGGTGTAAGTTTAAGGCAATTTTTGATCAACTGATATGTTGAGCCAAAGCTTTTAAAGAGAAGTAATTGCTTGACAAATAAAAGTGTAAAAGACTTAATGATGACAATGGAACCACTTGGGGCAGAACTGTTAGGAGACTTATTTCTTAGAACAAAAGAGGACACTGGCCAAAAGGAACATCAAATCATTGTTTTAAGTGTGAAAATATAGCAAAATTAACACAGAAATTTAAAAACAGAGAAATATCAGAGCGGGAGAAATATCAAGAAGGTGTCGCAGAGCCAGCAAAAGCTATGAAAAGAGTGACTGTTTATCTCACAGTGTAAGATACAGCCTGCAGAAGCGAAATGCATGGTTGTTGTCCAAACTGGAACTACCTACTGTAACCAAAGCACAATAAACTCATTTAGCCTTTTCCAAGGCCCATATACATTTCTGGGAATCCATTCTCTGGTCAAATCAATCATTTTGGATCTAACAGCTTCCAAAATGTTATGGGGTTGGTAGAGGAGGGGTACATTGAGAAGTGCCTGGTTCCCACAGTAAAGTTCAGTGGTAGTAAAGCTCTTATATAGGGATGTATGAGTGCTGAATGTGTGATTCACACACCATTGTGTGATGTAATACAAAAACTTAAAACAGAAGATGCTACCCTCTCCTCACTCCCTGCATTGTTGGGCATTCTTTAACATGACAATATGCATTCTCCCAAGGTGAAAATCCTTCTCTGAGGAAACATTTCCTAACAAGTCCAAGTTTTTTTTATATCTGAAGTCTCCCTGCACATTCTCATGAGTTATTCAAACATGCATAAAAAAATGAAGATGACAAAAGTAATGATGATAAGTAAAATGTACAGAATGTAATATATTGCACATATTATCAAAATTCTCTTTTCTAGAGTTATTTTTTCAAATGATAGTCTTTTCTGAGGTAAATGTGACATGTGACTTTACGTGACATTTTTACAAGCTGTTTTTACTTACGTCTCTCTGCGGTTGAAACACTGATTGAGTGATTGCATGAGACATTGTTTATTTCAGTAAGTTGTTCTGTTTCTTTCTACGCCTTCTGATGTTCATTTATGTTTCTTTTTTTTTTTGCTATAACTAGTAGCAAAGAGGAAGAAATTATCAGTTTATGTGCCATTTAAACTGATGTGCAACAGCGAATGCCAAAATAAGAGCGCCACAACCACATTTATAGTTTGTATTTCGTGATTTGACAGAATTTGAAACCTGAGATTTTGTTTCTTATTAAAAGTAACAAAGCACAAAGCTTATTGCGATTATTGGATGGCAGGCGCATTACAAATAATGAATGGACTCAA
This sequence comes from Sinocyclocheilus rhinocerous, assembly GCF_001515625.1. NCBI lineage: Eukaryota > Metazoa > Chordata > Actinopteri > Cypriniformes > Cyprinidae > Sinocyclocheilus > Sinocyclocheilus rhinocerous. The sequence goes on along the minus strand of NW_015639766.1, from coordinate 122,293 downwards.
AGATGTTGTCACAATCACCCATTGGAGTGCCCATGAGCTCCACCAGAGGGCACTCCATTCACTCAGGACTCCATTTCCCACAATCCTTTGTCCGGACTCATCAGCACTCATTACCAGTTCACAGCTGCCTCATATTAGAAGGACTATAAAAGATGCACTCAGACACAAACACATCGCTGATGATTGATAGGGGTAATGGCCGAGTGGCCTATAAAAACAAATAAGGCACTCACCCCCTACTGCCTCACACGTGGCTTACAAACATGAACAGTGAAACATCGAAGTTAAAGACATAAGGCTCTCACAGCACATGGAGCTAACAGCACTCTGTTAGAATATAGACTTGAGATCTCACAGCATTTTCACTAGAGCTTAACACACAGGTTTAACACCGGAGCAAGCATGATCAATCAAAGAGAGACATACAGAGCAATGATCATAGCGAGCATAAAAAAGTGGCAGTCAGAGTGAGAGCAAGAGTGAGAGCGCCCTCCAGCGAGATCCGGGGGAATTTATAGTACAGGTCTCGTCTCTGGTCCACCCACCAGCAGTCTCTCATTAAGCCTTGGACCAATCCTGGTAGAGAGGAGACAACAGGAACACATCCACAGCATACAATACGTCTTAGACGTAACAATAGCCTATAGTATACTCCTAGTTTATATATTTTCCCGTTATTTTCTAGTTCCTTGTTTTCTTGCCTGGCCTTCGTGTTTTGATCTTGGACTCTTTACATGGTTTTTGATTGTTTGCTGCCTGCCCTGACCTTTGCCTTTCTTGTGGATTACCCTTTTGCCCGTGCCTTATGCCGAGTTCACACTGCACGATTTTAGCCCGATTTTTCACTCGCCGACAGGTTTTGCGAAATCGCCGACAAATGCCCGAAATCGGAGGCAAATCGGTGCTCGTTCACGTGAGTGACAATCACGCAGTGTGAATTATCAAAGACGCGATCTGAGGGAATCGCCAACACGTCGCCGACGCCCGCAAAATATTTGGCATGCTAAATATCTGGAGCTGTCGGCGATTCACATTCACCATGATTTCTGACTGAAAACGACATTGGCGATGACCTACAGCCAATGAGAGACGAAGATACAGGGCAGAGGGAAGTTCGGGGAGGAGTTATAGACCAGAATATCAGTATTTTAATAGATATATGAACAATTATATCATACAGAAACAAGCACAAACATTTGCTTGACCAGCCACAACATCAGCATAACAGTTACTGCAAAATTATTTACCTCCAACTCTCTTTGCAGAACACCCAATCCCTGTTCCCTGCATCTCCCTCCTGCATAATCTGTTTTTCTTTTTCTCCTTGCAGCTGGAAATCAGCTCACAGACAGTTTGCGGACTAAATATATATTTTATAATTCCAGTCTTGTTCGAGAACTCCGGTCTGACGCACGCGGGTTCTCGCGTTATTTCCTTATCACTTCTCGCGTGTGTTTTGTTGTGAAACGTAGTTTGCGGACCAGACAGAGTTGTCGGCGATTCTTCCTATTGTGAAGTCATGCAGTGTGTAACCTCCTGTCGCCGATCCATCGTGCAATGTGAACACAGCAGCGACTGACTGCTACCTCAGATAGTCGTGCAGTGTGAAAACCATGGTGACCCGACGACTTTGAAAATCGTGCAGTGTGAACTCGGCATTAGTTATTACTGTTTGCTGGTGTTTGACCCTGCCTGTTTTACTACGCTCTACAATAAAAGCCTTGCATTTGGATCCTCAACTCCGTCGTCACGCCTACGTTACAGATGTGAATTCGTGAAATAATATTTTCAACCATTTATACTATCCCTCCAAGCAAGATGATGCATGGCACGGTTTCGTCAAATAATCCCAGATAATAATGTAATATTTTACGACATAATTAGGCTACATGCAGAAATATATTTTGTGTAAGGTCAATTAAGCTACTGTCGGCAGTGTGGTAGCCTACACCGATCTTGACAATTGCAATACATCCTTATCCTGCCTGAAAAAACACCATACACATTTCAGTTCACATCTGCAGTAATAATTAATTCACAGACATGAATCCTAAAAACTAATCATGTCCGAACAAATCATGACTTTTCACTTTACACCTACATTTGACTAGGCGTTAGATTTAGTCTCAAAGTACCATTACGTCTAGATGGTGCAACAGGTATTTATTATATGCACGACTTAAAGGGCATTTTACCTAGTCTTACGACCGGGTGTACGTCCAACTGGTGCAACGGTCCCCAGGGCATTTAAGGAGGTCATCCTCCAGGATTTAAAGGGTTAGTTCAGCTAAAAATTTAAATTCTGTCATTAATTACTCACCCTCTGTCACAGAAGCTAGACCATCATCCACAACAGACCCGTCAGCTCCACCCACTCGTTCAGCATCACCCGAATTTTAATTATCTGCACCTGCACCAGCTCATCAACAACACGCAAATAAACAGTCACACTTCCCTTCTCTGTTGTCCGGTCTCGTTGATCCATACCGCTCAACTTACCCGACTTCTTACCTGTGGTTCATCCATAATTCTCCTCACCGTCATCGTCTATCCTGATCATCCGTTTGCCAGTTCGCCAGCTTCTGCTAAAGACAAAGACTTCATATTCTATAAGACTATATAAGATAAGTTCACCAATATCATCATTCTCCTAACTTCTCACCTGATTGCTCACCTAAACTCTGCCACTTGCAATAATAAACCTTTGTGAATTATATTACCCGTGTTGTCTCCTTGTGTCCGCTGACACCCTCATGTCATTCTGTAAAACCTTTGTTCATCTTCGGAACACAAATTATGATATTTCTGATTAAATCTGAGAGCTTTCGGACCCTGCATAGACAGCAATGCAACTGAAACATTCCCAGGCCCAGAAAGGTAGTAAGGTGTAACGATGACTGACTCGGTTGTGTAGTTGGATCCATTTGTGGAGTTTATTATAACAATGGCAAAAGACAGAGTAAAGCTCAAGACTAGAAGCGGTGTCAATAAACGTACACAGGGTCGAAGATAGCAGCGGCAGTCCAAACAGCAAAATAATCCAAGTCCGTAATCCAAAAGCCGTAGTCAAGAACAGGCAGAGAAACAATAACGTGGCAAACAAACAGAGAATATGAAAGGCTTGGTAGAGACAGGTTAACTGGCAATACTTTGCAACATGATGCACAAACAACTTGGCTTATAACTGGTTGGAACAGAAAGTGAAGCACAAAGACCCGGCAGTATTCAGGAGATGGCTCCCTCAGTCGGCTGGAGGAATGGATGGTGGATGCAGATGTTACAGAATCCCCACCCCTATGAACACCTCCAGGTGTTCTTCATAGCCGTCCCCTTGGTCTGGGTGCTGGTCGATTGGGATGTGTCTGATGGAAGTCCTGAATCAAGGATGGGTCCAATATGTCCTTGGCAGCCACCCATGATCTCTCCTCTGGACCATAGCCTTCCCAGTCCACCAGGTATTGCATCCGGCCCCCGTGACGTCTGTAATCCAGAATCTTCTTTACCAGGTAGGCCGGAGCTCCGTCAACCTCAAGTGGTGGAGGGGGTTCCCTCTCCTCAGTAGTGGGGCCAGATGCAGGGTGGACCGGTTTTAATAGGGAAACATGAAAAGAAGGAGAAATACGATAATGAGCAGGAAGCTCTAACCTGTAGGTTACTGGATTAATTTGTCGCAAGCTACGAAACGGGCCTACATACCGTGGGCTGAGCTTTCTGCTGGGCAGCCGTAACCATAGATCCCGGGTGGACAACCAGAGCTTCTGACCCGGCTGGTAGCTCGGATGGGGACGCCTCCTGCGGTCTGCCTTGATTCTCTGGGCTCTGATTGCCCTCTGTTCAGTGAACTGCCCGTTCACTTCTTCTGACCGAGTCGTCCACCGCAGGCACTTCCGATGGCTCTCCAGACCAAGGGAACATGGGAGGCTGATAACCTAGAACACACTGGAAGGGGGTGAGTCTTGTAGAGGAATGGGTGAGTGAATTTTGTGCATATTCCGCCCATGGTAAAAAGTCACTCCAACGTTGTTGTTCCCGACTACAATAAGATCTGAGATACCTCCCCATTACTTGATTTAATCTCTCAACCTGTCCGTTAGCCTGGGGATAATAGCCAGATGTTAAACTCACATTTATATCCAACTGCTTACAAAAAGCTTGCCATACCCGAGATATGAACTGACCCTCGATCAGAAACTATATCCTCAGGTATTCCGTAGATGCGGAAAAACTTGGTGAAATAATGCTTGTGCGGTTTCCATTGCTGTGGGTAGGCCTTTAAGTTGGACTAGACGACATAATTTAGAAAAGCGATCTATAATTACCAGAATTGTGATGTAACCATTGGAACTGGGCAGATCTGTAACAAAGTCTACTGCCAAATGTGACCAGGGTCGCTGAGGGATTGGCAGGGGTTCTAGGAGACCAGCTGGGAGTTCCAGGGGTGTTTTGGACTGAGCACACACACTGCAAGACTTAACATACACAGTAACATCATTAATTAGATTAGGCCACTAAAAAGAATTACGAACCAGTTCAATTGTCTGTTGAATGCCAGGATGCCTGGAGCTAAGAGACGTGTGAACCCATTGCATAATTTGTTGCCGAAGAGAGCTAGGGGCATAGTGCCTGGTAGGGGGACATTCTGGGGCTGTTTGCTCCTTCTGTTGTTCTCGTTGCAGTTCCTCCATTATATCCCAACAAATGGGTGCTACAATGACTGAAGGAGGTAGAATTGGTCCTTGGCAGCAGGAAGTTTCATTCGAGTCATATTTTCGCGACAGGACATCGGCTTTACTATTCTTGCTACTTGGACGATAAGTGACCGTGAATTGGAACCTCGTGAAGAACAATGACCAGTGGATCTGTCTTGGATTGGGATGCTTTGCACTCCTGATATATTCCAGATTTTTGTGGTCAGTAATAACTTGGAAAGGATGGCAAGCTCAATCCAGCCAGTGTCTCTACTCCTCGAGTGCTGCTTTTTTAGAAAACAGTTCTTTGTTACCCACATCAAAGTTTCTCTCTGCAGTGGTTAGTTTTCTGGAACAAAAAGCACAAGGAAACATTTTTCCTGAATTACCATGTATCTGAGATAAAACTGCTCCAATGCCAAAGTCAGAGGTGTCCACTTCAATGATAAATGGTAAATCAGGATTTGGATGTTTCAAGATTGGGGCAGTAGTAAATCTGGCCTTAAGGGTCTCAAAGGCCATTTGAGCAGGTTGTGTCCAAGACAATTTCTTTGCTTTACCCTTAAGTAGTGAGGTTAGAGGGGCTGCAATGGTACTGTTGTTAAGAATAAATCTCCTATAAAAGTTAGCAAATCCCAGGAACCTCTGTAGTTTCTTTACTGTGGTAGGATGTGGCCATTCATTGACTGCCTTGACTTTTCCTGTGTCCATCTCCACTCCTTTATGACTAATCCTGTAGCAGAGGAAGGTGGTGCTTGAGACATGAAATTCACATTTTTCAGTTTTGACCTATAAATAGCAATCGAGACAGGACATTTCTCACGTTTGATGTGTTGTTCACGAGTCTTAAGGCCTGTTCACACCAAGGAGCTTTGCCAGTTAACAGTGACATCATAAATTAACATTTAGTGGAATCTCTCAAGAAAGCTTCAGGCTGGTTATCAAAGTAGATAGTACACTGACGCAAAAAAAACAGACATTTTTCAGCTGTGCCATCAAATTTATCAGGTAAAGAGTATCTTACCGGATCAGGCCTGGTTGGTGGGAGAGATTGAATGTAGCGTGTCAGGTGTTCGTTTGCAGCTTGTAGTGTGGAAAGTTGACTTTGAAAATCCTTCATCATTTCAGTTTGATAAGCAAAAGCGGCCTGCATTTGTGAAAACTCCGCTGGATTTGGGTCAGGCAAAGTATTCTGTAATGATGACTGACTCGGTTGTGTAGTTGGATCCATTTGAGAAGTTTATTATAACAATGGCAAAAAACACAGTAAAGCTCAAGAGTAGAAGTGGTGTCAATAAACATACAAAGGGTCGAAGATAGCAGCGGCAGTCCAAACAGCAAACTAATCCAAGTCCGTAATTCAAAGGCCGTGGTCAAGAACAGGCAGAGAAACAATAACGTGGCAAACAAACAAAGAATATGAACGGCTTGGTAGAGACAGGGTAAACTGGCAATACTTTGCAACATGATGCACAAACAACTTGGCTTATAACTGGTTGGATCAGGAAGTGAAGCATGAAGAACCGGCAGTATTCAGGAGATGGCTCCCTCTGGCGGCTGGAGTAGTGGATGGTGGATGCAGATGTTACAGAAGGACATTGTTAAAATAGTCCATGTTACATCAGTGGATGAACCGTAGTCTGAACCGTAATTTTATGAAGCTATGAGAATACTTTTTGTGCACAAAGAAAACAAAAATAATGACTTCATTCAGCAATTTCTTCTCTTCCGTGTCAGTCTTTGCCGTGCATTCAGGAGAGTATCACAGTGCATGCATGTGGTGCTGCTGACACAGGAGCCGACATTCTGACGTAGAACCTGGATGTGGTTACATGCAAAAGAAGATGCACGCTGTACATAGAACAGTCTTCATAAACATATCTGAAGATTTCGACAGAGAGGATAATTTGCAATTTTTTGCCCAGCCTTACTTATTTGAACCAGAATATATGGACGATGAACTAAGAGAGATGGACGTACTACATCAGAACACCGACTCCTGCGTCAGCAGCACCACACACATGCGTAATTAAAAAAACTATGTCTGAAGAATAAATTATGTTGAAACTAGAACTGTAGCTTGTTTCCCTCTATCAAAACAATTGTATTGAACATACCTGTCTGAGTGCTAAAAATGCACTGAAATAGTCAGGGTGAGGCACATTAACGTGCTCTCAGTATTCATAAGATTCTATATTTGAATCAATTTCAGGAATATTTGGAAAAAGGGATTTTGTTCATTAAAATAATTTCTGAAGCTATCAAGAGCTCAAATTTGCAGTATGGCAACTACATGATTGAATTACAATGAAGAGATTCATTCATTCATTCATTCATTCATACATACATACATACAATGGGCTACCTATACAGCAAAAGAACCATAACCCCAAAAGACATTGAACAAATAAATATAATAAACAATAGGATAAAATGACAAAAATATTTCCATGTTTTCCACCTTTTATTATCTATGGAAAGCATGCTTTCTTTCTCCCACTCTCTCTCACAAACCCACACATATACATATACAGACACACACTGGCACACATGCAGAGACGTGCACAGTAACTTCTTGTCAGCAGCACTGCCCCGTGACTTTATTAATAAAATAGTTTTGCTTACTGAAAAACTACATTTCATTTCTCAGTAGCGACGTGGTAACGTTACTATTCTTAAAGCAGTTAAACTTAAAGATTTGCGTTTAGTAGAGACACTGCTAATAATCCTTTGTTGTTAAATAGCTGAAGTACTAAAAGCAAACCATCATTAAACCACTGATCAAAAAATTAAGTTCTATTTTTGTATAGAATGTTTTGATTGTCCAGATAAAGAATTTATGGGGGGTGAAGTTATGTTTATATACTAAAGCCCATGTTAAAAGTACCTGTTGGTGGCAATTTGAAAGTTTAATAGGAATTTTTGATATGTTGTAATTGCACATCAATAAGAATAAGAATACCTCTGATATGTGAAAGAGCTTGTTGTGGCAAAATGTTCCAAATCAAAACTTGATTTTTTTTAAACCGATTAAGCAGATTTATTTTGAAAGTATAATTTAAAGAACTAAAATCAATAAAATTTAAGCCACCTTTTTTATAAGAATTTAGTATAACAGATTTTTTCATATAATGACATTTGTTTTTCCAGACAAAATCTGAGTTCTATCAGTCAATTTACATGTGGGTTTATCTACATAAAGAGATTGGGAAAGACGTGAGAGTCCCTCGGCTTTAGTGAGCAAAACTCTTAACATTTATCTTTACAATTACATTCTTTCTCTGTTTTTTCAATAATCGGATTAAAATTTTTAGCACATCTATTTATATCTTTAGTTATTTCTATACCTAGATATTTTACAGTGTTTTTAACATCTACACCACAGACTGAAGAAACACTATAACTTTTAATGGGAAGTAATTCACATTTATTAATATTAAGACTCAGACCAGAAGCTTTAGAAAATGATTGAAGGATGTTCAAGGCTACCGATATTTGAGAAGAGTCTTCTAAAAACAATGCCGTGTCATCTGCTAATTGACTAATAATTAACTCTGTATTTCCAACAGTGATGCCTTTTAGGTGTCAATAAAATAAAATAATTATTTATTTCAAATAAAATAATGGCGTTTTTTAAGAATTAAAAATAATCTGATTTTGGAGTTTAACAATGAACACATTGCAACCATGCTTATATCATTAAAACTTATTAAAGTAAATAGTGTGAATTACATCGCTAATGTCATAGAATAGCACGGCAGGTCACATTGTAACGCAGTGTTACAACATGCCCCATCTGCATAACTGGAATTTAAAACTGGTTACTGTCTTCTGATAGTTAGCGAAGCATTAAAAATTTATTTAAACTGATAAATAACAGATGGGAGATTAAAATAATAGCAGATTTGTCTAATTTTAAATGAGTAATAAAAACTGAGATGAAAAATTTACTTAAGCCAGAAATATAATTTTACTATGGTAAAATAAATGTTCAGCGATATCTTCAAAAGACTTTTGAATTTTGGCGCACTTTTTTTCTCTATATAATGTTGATATAGTAACTAGTAAATGCTGTAAATTTGGTTATGCTACCATGTGTGGAAATATTTAAACCACGTGTGTTACAACTTACCCCTGCGTTACTTTGTGCCCCGCGCTCCCCTACTTTTAATATGTAAATTAAGAAATTGCACTGCAATTAAAAACAAATAAGGAGACGGGCATCCCTGTCAAACGCCACGATTTTAAAAGAACCTGGGAGAAGTACCGTCTCTTAGTTTAATAGAGCTATTTCCATTTACATATAACAGCAGGGTTTCCGCTGGGTCTTAAAAAGTCTTAAATTTAGTTGTATCAAATTTAAAGCCTTAAAAAGTCTTAAATTGCACAAGAAAGTCTTAATTATGATTTCAAGAGGTCATGAATCACTTATTAACAGTGACTTGCTGCCACCTACTGGCAGTTTTAATTTCACATTTAAAGGCCGGGACACACCAAGCCGACGGTCGGCCATGGCCAACGTCGGGCCGATGGCGAGCGACGGTCGGGCTAGTTTGTTTGGCGTGTTCCACTCGTCGGCTCTCGTCGGGCTCATAACGATGTGCGATTTGATATTATCGAGTATATCGCGAAAAGCAAACAAAACACACCTGCAGAGTGCTTACATTACGTGAAGAAGTCTTAGTAGTTTAGACTAGTGACTACTTCTTAGTAGTTTAGACTACTTCTTTCACTGCATGAATCAGTCTATTCAAGATGTGAGGCGACAACACCGTCGGCTTTCGTCGCCGCTAGTTCTTTGAAGTTGGCTTGGTGTGTCCAGGCCTTAAGGTACCTTTTAGTTTTTTTAATAATTTCAAACATCAGTTTTCAATGTTTTATTTTTAAAATATCAAAACATTATTTATGCATTTGTAACTGCAGGTAAAAGTATTCCATGTCCCTCAGAGCTGCATTAAACAGTGTGTAAATGCATCTAAATGCCACTTCTAATGCAGCTAAAGATTTAAGATAAATTTTGTTGATACTGATTTCATTTGCTTGGTAACAGCCCAAATGCAAGAATTTGACTCAAAAGATGGTACATACTTTTAGAAAAAATTAGAAAAGTTGGCTTAAAGGTAAAAATGCCCATACAACTTGTTGGAAATGATTAATTTCTATCACTGCTGTGAACTGACCACACAGAATATGAA
>NW_015639766.1:110433-110744 GCF_001515625.1 Sinocyclocheilus rhinocerous | reverse complement strand
GTCGGCTCTCGTCGGGCTCACGTCGGCGGCAGTTTGCCCGATTCAACATGTTACGTGATCTTTCCCAATCATTCTAATACGCGAATGTTTTCATAACAACATGAGCCACTTAAAATGATTAAAGTTATCAACGTTACTGATATACAAAATGGTAAGCAAGTGCTGCTTTGTTTACGTTACAGCTGTCCACGGCAGTCCTTAAGATATCAGCACAATAACACACTCAGCAAAATATTGTCTAATTATCGTTATCGATAAAACCCCCGAAAATTATCGAGATATAATTTTATGTTAATATCACACCCCCCTAA
>NW_015639766.1:105934-110244 GCF_001515625.1 Sinocyclocheilus rhinocerous | reverse complement strand
ATGGTATTAATTTTATTTGTGCAGGTCTTAAAAAAGGTCTTAAAATGTCTCAAATTTGAGCTTAAAAATCCTGCAGAAACCCAGTAACTGTAACGGGGCTGACGAGACGAGAGGCGTGCGGATCCATATGCAAGCTTTTATTCACAAGAGACATGGTAATAGACTAAGACTAAAACTAAAAATGGGAAAAGGAATGGCTCAGTAATGTAGCTATCGCTAGAGGAGAGATAAACACTAAACAAAACTAGAGACTAAACAGAAACACGGAATGGCACGGTAAAGCAGCTAACACTTGGGGAGTGTTAAACGCAGAACAATACTCGGCCCTGAGAGAGAGGAAGTCCATGGCTTATGTACCATGTCTGATTGGATTCTAAGACCACCAGGCTGGAGTAGATACCCATGGCAGAGACTGGGATCTAGGGAAAACTAAGACACACAAAACATACAGAGCATTTATGGCCTCAAAGGCCAAGGCAGGGAACACAAAAAGTTAATTAGCAGACTCATTGACTGAAACGGAACAGACGGAAGGTTTAACAGACTCAACAGAAGCATTTAGACAGACAGCTCAGATTTAGATTCCTTGACAGAGACATAGAGGGAAACTGGACTGGCTGGTAGTTCTTGGATGGTCTCTCAACTGTGACTTGACTTGACTCATGACGATCAGCTGTGACTTGACTTATGACAATCAACTGTGACTTGACTTATGACGATCAACTGTCACATTACGGGGCGCTGTTGTGTCGGCCATTTTGCGATTAGGTTCATCTGTCGCCGCCATTTTGTGAGAGACAAGTGACCTCTGGTGGCGATCGGATGGAAGTCCACGGACCGGATTCGTGACAGTAACATTTTAACCATATTACAGAAAAAAATCACCAAAGCCAAATTTGGTAACACTTTCTATGAAGCCCGTATTTTTATTTTATTTTATTCGCATTATAAAAAACCTTATAATATCTATGAAGCCCGTATTTATAATACATTATAAGGGTATTCTTAAGGCATTATAATGAATGCATAATGCATTATAAAAAACCTTATAATATGTTGTATCATCTCATGAATATTCATAAGAACAGTTTTAATATATTATAATATTTACTTATTTGTGGTTATAGCTTTTAAGAGTATGATGATTTATAACACAATGAACACGTTGCATCCACTTTTACAATGGATTATATTTCTCATAGTTATAAGGTATTATAAGTAGTAATAATAATAATAATAATAAAAAAAATTATCTCAAACAGCCATAAGATCAGATATCAGATCAGATGAATGTGTAATGGCACATTTGCTTTTAACTATTTTTATTGTAATATCAGTTTGATTATTTTGATGGTACCCTTTAGACAGCTGTTGATAAGTAACTCTGCAACTACATATCAACTAGCGGTCATTAGAGTATTAGTATGTCTGCTACTGTAAATATATGCTAACACTTTATTTTGATGATAGTATACAATACAAAAGACAATATACAAGAACAGTAACAACATACACAATGACCTGAAGTATAGGTGTGTTCATTCAAAGAAAGGTTTTCCTATGAATTAATTAGAGAAGAGTCCATTTTTATGGGCATTATGTGTCTTTCCTTAGGAGAAATGGCGGGAGAGTTGCTCTGCCCGCATTCATTTGAGCAATAAAACTAGTGTTATCAGATCAGGGCCATCCTTAGGGGGGTGCAACTGGTGCGGTCGCACCGGGCCTCGCGCTTGAGGGGGTCCCGCGGCGAATGGCCCCAGCCAGAACGCGATCGCGAACAGACCAAGGGGGACAACCCCACACCAACCCCCCCCACCCCCCGGAATGCGATCGCGAACGGACCAAGGGGGGCCCCGCTCCCTACCTCGCACCGGGCCCCGCGTCAGCATATCAAAACAGTATTAATGCATTTGTAACTGCAGGTTAAATGCATTCATGTCCTGCACTAAACAGTGTGTAAATGCATCTAAATGCCACTTCTGATGCAGTTTCTGTGTTTTCTCTGCATTGCAAAGATTAATTTTGTCAATACTGATTTCATTTGCTTGGTAACAGCCCAAATGACTTATTATTCTAATTGACTGATTCAATTTAGGAATTTGACTGAAAAGATGATGCACACATTTAGAAAAAAGATGGCTTTATAAAGGTAAAATGCCCATAAAAGGTACAAAAAAAAATCGATTTAAACTTATTGGAAAATATTAATTTCTCTCACTGCTGTGAACTGATCACCACACAGAATATGCAGAATATCAAAAACTTTAGGAGTCAGCTGTCCACGGTAGTACTTAAGATGTAAGCACAATAACACACTAAGCAAAATATTGTCTAATCGTTATCGATAAAATCCCAGAAAATATTGAGATATATTTTTGTCAATATCGCACACCCCTAATATATGTAACGTTTTGTTTAGAAAAAAATGTAAATAAATATGTGAAGTGCCCTTTTTTCTACTTGAGCCCCTGCCCCTCAAAATGTCTGTGCACGTCCCTGTTCACGAGAGCTATAGGGACAGAGCAGACAGCTCCTTATGCTTTCGAATCACTCTCGCGGTACTTTGGTGTCATTCAATGATCAGTGCACAGCAACGCTTCAAGTCGAAAGAACGAACAAACACGTGCGCGTATTTGCATCGCTTTGATCGTTCTCTGTAGATCTCACCTTCTCACGCGCCACGATTGGTCGATTATATACAATACCTGCGTGTTATTGGTCAAAGTACTTTGGATATTTTAGGCAATATAAAAATCCTGGCCAGGATGTGTCCCATATGAACGGCACATATGGCCACCCTAAAGGTAGTTACAGAATGAAAATTGATAATCAATAATGTTAGCAAAAGAACCCGACTGTAAGTAAATTAACATTATTAGTCTTAACACGTATCTTACACATTTCATATTTCATGTTGTTCCTGCATTTTCCAGAGAAGTCTCCAGTGCGAAGGTTAAACACAAGTAGTAATACACTGCTTTGACGAGCACTTCCGGTATTCAATTCCGCTGTGATAAAGGTCTATTAAATGGTCTTTCTACATTCTCAAACGAGTGAAGAACATTCAGTCTTAAATGACTGAATGCAAACTGAACAACTTCACACTTATTGTGATAGAGAACACTGTAAAGCCTCGTACACACCGGGACGATTATCGATTGGCGCCCTTATCGCCAACGTTTTTCGACGCGTCTTTTGTGTTCATACCCAAGCGATTTTCGCTGGCGATGAGCTGAGTGAACGTGCAAATTCACTCCCTGACATTAGATGGCGCTTAATGAAACATCGAATCCTATTTGATCTGCAATTCCTCTCCATAACAACTCCCTCTTATCGAGATTTTTGTAGTCGCTGTCGCGTTTGTCATAAAGCCCTTTGTGTTCAGACACCAATGAGACCAGCAGCTCTACATTCATCTTGCCTCGATGCATCTTCTTGGTCTACTTACTTCCTCTTCGTCGTTAGGTATCAATGTGTGCTCGGCAAGACTGTTTTGTGCTTGAGCGCCACCAAGTCGTGTTTTACTGTAACTTCAGCAGCTCCAGGCACATGAACAAAAGCGCCAATCTCATTGGTCGGCCAGTTTTTAACGCGGCGTGTCAAACCAAAAAAACGAGCCTAAGGTGTTTTTTAAAAAATGATGCTTGTACGCCTCGCGTTTTGCGCGTCAGTGTGCACACTCACATTGGCGCCCTTTGTTTAGTCATAAGGCGTTAAACGTTGGCGATAATCGCGCCTTAACAAGCCTTAACAGTTTCCATGGATTATGATATATTTTTGTTTGCCGTTTTGGGGTGGTAATATTTTATGTTAATAGGGAATGGGGGCCCAAAATGTTCTTTTGCCTCTGTCACAATAAGAGGTAAATCCGGCCCTGCTTGTTGCTCTCCTCAAACATTGTATTCGCATAAATTAACCAAGATTTGCCTCAACTGGATTAAGTATTACAATTTATTTTTCTTTCTTTCTTTCTTTCTTTCTTTCCCAACGTTATAACATGTGAAGCATAGTGTAACACAGTTCATAGTTCGGGAAGAAGGAGGCGGGAACCGGCGAACGTTTAAGACTTTAATAAAATAAACAAACACAAAATGAAAGTAAAGCGGCAGCCCCTCGCAGACGACTGCCGCACACAAAACACAAAATAAAATCCAGGACTGGTCCTCTCTCGTCCAACACTGTCGTAACTCCTCCTTTTATCCTTCCGGAGCTCCTCCGTGGGACTCGAGACCGGTGAGTGGTGCAGGTGTCGCTCATTATCAATTATTCCACTAGCCTCGCTCCGTTCCCACGGCTCTCGGCCCCGCCCC
>NW_015639766.1:100323-105792 GCF_001515625.1 Sinocyclocheilus rhinocerous | reverse complement strand
GTTACATTGGTGCCGAAACCCGGGAGGAAGGAGGGACACGCTGCCAGAGATCCCTCGCCACTGTGGTGAATCCGCGGTGCCATCGAGCATGGCGGAGCAGTCTGCCGCCATGGACGCTCGAGGCGGTGGGCTGGAGTGAGTTGCCGGGGGGACGGACGAACTCGCTGCTGGCTGCCTGGGGTGTGGAGGGATGGCTGCCGTCCGTGAGGGAGCGGAGGAGTCGCCGCTATTCGCCTGAGGCAGGGAAAGGGGGACTCCTGCCGACTGCCCGAACCCAGAGGAGCCATCGTCGCCCACCGGGAGTGTCGGGCCGTCCATCGAGGGCTATCCAGTGCCGCCGCCAGGCATTGAGGAAGAGTTTACTCAGCTGGTGGAGGGCCGAGCGGCAGTTTGTCTGGGAACCAGAACAAGATTTGTATTTATTTTTTTCCTCTCTCCCCTCTCTCATCTCTGTCTCTCCTCATCCTTCCGTCTCCTTTGCTCTCGCCTCGTCTGTCTGTCCTTACCCTCAGGTATGGCACGGCCGCCGTGATCGGGGGCGGGGAATAGAGCGCAGTCTCGTGGGTACTTTACTTTCATTTTGTGTTTGTTTATTTTATTAAAATGTTTAAATGTTCGCCGGTTCCCGCCTCCTTCTTCCCGAACTACGAACTTTGTTACAGGCTATATTTGGCAGAATCACTGATAGTACCTCAAACTTTGAATCATTTAAGGCTTCTCACACTTGAAATAATTAACACTGGGGTAATTCTAAACCCTCAGTAAATGGGATCCTGGGTAATCTTAATTTATGTTTCACACTGCTCATATTTTACCTGGAGTTAATGATTAATCCTGGTTATTCATAATCTGACGTGTCACACTGTACATTCCTAAACACTGGGTTACTATTATTATTTGCATATTTCAACAGTCGACTGGATAAAAACACAAAAATCACATTTGGTTTTTGACCATTAAAAATGGGTAGGATTCAACAATTTGGACATGGAGCTGCATTGAGATACCCAGTATCCCTGGGATTGAACCACTTAGGGCCTTGAAAAACTTAAAAAGGGCCTTTTTTTCCCATTGTTGAATGCTCACCATTGGCATGTAATGCAGTATTTTAGCATATATTTTATCATTGTATTGTTGTGAAATAAAAAAAAAAAGATAAAGAAGTAAAATAAAGAAGTATAATTCTCCTCTTAAATGTCCTTTCAACTATGAAAGAGAAACTTCTAAGCATTAAATGTTTGCTAATAAACTAAAATTATTCTTTTTTTCTTTTTTTCTTTGCTGTTGCAGTTGCCTTTTGTCTAAAAATATCAGCTCTTATTTTAATGTCTTCAGTTTGTATGCTACTTATCAGAAAATGATTTAGGTAACACTTTATAATAACTTTCATTAAAAATCATTAACAAACATTATATATGCTTAACAGATCATTAGTTATCATATATTCACATAGCTAGAAATATGAGATAATATGCTTGTTCATGTTTACTATTGCACTTATTAAACATTACCTAATGATTAACAGATCATTATATCATGGAAACTGAAATGTTTACAAATGTCATTAAACTGCAGTTCATATATTACCTAATGCTCTTTTTTAAATTTACAAATGTTTCGAAAAAATTGCTTAATTAGTAATTTTAAGCACTTCACAAACTATTCTTGTTTTAGTTTGTTTAATTTTGTTTTTTGTGTAGACTTCTACTATTTGCACATCTTAACAAATCATTTATTAGTTATTTGTTTATGCTTGTTTGCAGTACCCAATCTAAAGTGGAAACTATTCCTCATTTGTAAATGTTTACAAACATTTACTAATCGTTAGTACCTATAAGCAGTCATCAATATCGTCAATTGTCCCAAATGACCTGAATTCACCCTATTTACTCATCTTTACAAATAATTTGTTAATCATTTTTTTCATGTTTTTGCAGTACCCAATCTAAAGTTGAGACTGCTGTAACAATGTTTGTGTAAAAGGTGGTTAGTTATGTTTAGCTAAATGCTTGCTAAAGACATAAAACACATTGTAATTTGGGTGCAAAACATGTTTTTATTGCCTCAGCACTTATATTAGTATATTACTGGATATACAGGATATCCCTTGAATCATACATCAACAGGAGAAAACAGATCAATTTTTCAAGAAAATACTTGTTTACTTATCAAAATAATGTAATATAAACAGATTGAACCATGTTCCTTTATAGTAATCAAATTGACCCCTGTGCACTGTTGACCCCTTTACATAATACATAACACCCTTAACCAATCCTTAAACCTACCCATACCACCAAACCTGGCCCTTACCCGTATCACACCTCAAGTGTTGCACCTTAACAAACGCTTTTAATCATTGTATAACATCTCTTAAAATCATTTGTAGATTTTCAAGATGTGCATGATCACATAAATTGAATGTTTAATGACATTTGTAAGCATTTTATTTTACATGAAATAATGATCTGTTAATCATTAGGTAGTGTTTAATGAGTTTTTTTTAGTAAACATTAACAAGCACAATATTTCACGCTTCTAGCTATTTGAATATATATTAACTAATGATCTGTTAAGCATAATATAATGTTTGTAATTGGTTTATAATCAATTATTTGTTTTGGCACTATAGCGTGGAGATAAACCGCTAAAAGATTATTTACCAATTGCTTTCTATCTGCAGTACAGTGATAAATAAAGATCAGGTGATCTCCACCATAAAACAAATCTCTGTTAACACTGGCCATGTAAGGTTTGCTCTATTAATCAGTATAACATTTACTGTTAATATAGCTGACATTTAGGTTTAGTGTCACAACCATTTATTTTGTATAAAAAGTAAATTAAACAGCGGACAGGACACAAATATGGAGACCATATTGGAGTAAATAATCTATACTGTATGTTCTAGGCCACTGCTGTCTACCTCCTGCACACTGGCATGGGCATTTTCTAATTTTAGAGGTTTTTGGCTTATTTGGTCTACTGAATTATACATGGTCTGGGTTTTGGCTCAGTCACTGTTTGTTTCCTTATTTGTGTGCTACTGTCAATATTAACAATATCAGTTTAAATGTTTGATTATACTAAGCCAGTTTTATCAAATAAACATACCTCTTTTCCTTTTAGTCTCTGTGATGGAAGTGGAGTGTGTGCAGGAGGGTTGTAAGTCTGAGACGTTGAGAAACCTGGCCACCTCACTTCCAGAAGAGCAGTGTCTTACCATTGTGTTCAAGGGAGGACGGAAGAGCTTGGATCTCCAGTGTGACACAAAAGAGGAAGCCAAGCACTGGGTCCGTGGCATTCAAACCCTGCAAGGCAGAGTCAATAACATGACCCAGAAAGAGAAACTTGACAAATATCCTTTAGCAGATAATCAGATTCAGTTTTACACTACAGTCCCAGTTTATCAATCTGTAAAATGACAAGTGAGAAGTCCTTACTGTTATTTTGTAGGGATTTAGTTACTCTTCTCTTTTGCATCAGGCTAATAGTTGTTGTTTTTTTCTAGTATTTCTTTCCTTCAGTAGGGAACAAATGTTGATATATTTATCAGTCAGCGTTGTGCAGAGATTAATTGAGAATTGTTTTTAAATTCCTGAATTTGACAGAATTGCAGTTTAAATGTAAGAAGGTAGAATTAAAATAAATATTTTATTGCAATTTGTTGGATATGAAAGTTGGGTAGTTGGGTACGAAATGGATGAAAACAAGGCTGGGAAGGTGAGGGTCTGATCACGGTTATTAGGCCGATTATGTATGTACTTGGGTGTAGATTATTCAGCATATGCAACACTGAAAAGAAAAAAGACCTCTGGAAAACTTGTCAAGTTAAATGAAATTTGAGTTTTAAAAATGTATCCCCGACCCTATGTTAATTTCTATTTTACTCCACTGCATCTCTCATTTATTTAAACGCAAAAACACGTTTTGTGCAAATAGTCACAGAACAATCTATTGAATAGACTGTATATATGCCCCTCACAGCCTCGTTTTCATATATGATAAACAAAATATAGCCACAACCCTAACTAATGAACATCACAACACATTTAAACTAGGGCTGTTTTTTTTATCTGTTTATACCCTTGACTGCTCTCACTTGGATCTATGGCTACCTGAAACAAGCTGACATGAACCATGATGGCAAGATGTCATATGAGGAGGTCCAGACCCTTTTCAAGATGATCAACATAGACCTGAGTGAAGAAAATGCTGTCAGCCTCTTCAAGGTCAGCTTTTATTTCCTGGCAGTACTTGACCTATTTTGGGATGTTTTGAATAAAATCTCTTTAATCACAGAACAAATCTGCCTATGATGCTGAAAAAACAACAGACAATAATGAACACTAAAGACAAAATGGATTTTAAGAATATGAAATAACAATACTGTATACATGCACATTTTTGTACTTTAAATGCAGAAATTAGAAGAAATTAATTTGCTTTATATATGTCTTTGCATATCAGAAGTGTGATAAATCAGCAGACGGACGACTTGAACATGAGGAGATTGAGCTTTTTTGTCGTGAGCTACTACGTCGGCCTGAGCTAGATGCAGTGTTTCAGCAGTACTCTGCTAATGGTTACGTCCTGTCCACTGTGGATTTGCGTGAATTCCTGAAAGACCAGGGCGAAGACCACACGCTTGTACATGCTGAGAGCCTCGTCCTTACCTATGAGCTCAATGAATGGGGTATTCACACTTTGCTTACTATGATTTTAACACACACACCTTGGTAGAAACCCTCTAAATTTTCAGTGATAAAAACACAGAATAAATTTGAATGACCTCTTATTTTACAGTAATAATCAGTACTATTTTATTGTAGGGGCTTTCAAACCTGTCCTGGAGCACCCCTAGCACTACACATTTTGTATGTCTCCCTTATTGGACACACCCAAGTCTTGCAGTCTCTACTAATGAGCTGATGAGTTGAATCAGGTGTGTTAGATGAGGGAAGACATACAAAATGTGCAGTGCTGGGGATGCTCCAAGACAGGTTTAAAAACGTCTCAGGTTACGTATGTAACCATGGTTCCCTGAGAAGGGAACGAGACACTGCGTCCTCTAGGGGTCGCTATGGAGAACGCTTTCGGCACGACTGGTGTCTGAAGCATACATCTAAACACGACAATGATATTGGCCGGCAACAACCTATGACATCACTACCGGCACGACCACAGTATAAAAGAGTGACGGTAGAACACGTCATCCGCTTCTTCGTCTGAAGCTTACGTCCGAAGCATGGCGAGGAGACTAGAGGACGCAGTGTCTTGTTCCCTTCCGAGGGAACTTCGAACTGCATCCTCTAGGGCTCGCTATGGGGATCGGTATACCCACGCTGCCATGCTGAGGGGAGTGCATGCCGATTCTTTTTGTTTTCTTTTTATTTATTATACAATTAACAAAAGCAAAAAAGGCATCTAACACTAGTTTGCTCTATTCTTTTACTATTCTATCTGTTT